>NC_064639.1:826145401-826451151 GCF_023864345.2 Schistocerca serialis cubense | reverse complement strand
CGAGTCATAGGCTGGAATGTTCCGTGCTCCCTAAGACGCCGATCAATTGCTTCGAACGTCTTCCTGTCGGGACACCTTCGTTCTGGAAGCCTGTCTCGATACAAACGTACCACGCCACGGCCCCGTGCTAATCCATACATCAAATGGGCATCTGCCAACTCCGCACTTGTAAACATTACACTGACTGCAAAACCACGTTCGTGATGAACACTAACCTGTTGATGCTACGTACTGATGTGCTTGATGCTAGTACTGAAGAGCAATGAGTCGCATGTCAACACAAGCACCGAAGTCAACATTACCTTGCTTCAATTGGGCCAACTGGCGGTGAATCGAGGAAGTACAGTACATACTGGCGAAACTAAAATGAGCTCTAACATGGAAATTAAGCGTTTCCGGACACATGTCCACATAACATCTTTTCTTTATTTGTGTGTGAGGAATGTTTCCTGAAAGTTCGGCCGTACCTTTTTGTAACACCCCGTATAAATTTTATAGATTTACAAAAAGCATTCGAAACCATACCAACGAAGAATCCATATCGATATCTTCACTAGAGCGTAATAAATGAGACCTACGAGGGTCACTCCAAAAGAAATGCACGCTATTTTCTTTTTAATCCATCTTTTATTCTACATGTTTGAAAGCTTTACAGTGTGTAGATACATTCCTTAGGAACAATATTTACGTTTCTCCACATCATTTCCGTCCCTCTCAACTGCCTTACGCCATCTTGGAACCAGCGCCTGTATAACCGCACGGTGAAATTATGGACCAACCTGTTGGAGCCACTGTTTGGCAGCGCGCACAAGAGAGTCATTATCGCCGCGAGGGATTAGCCAAGCGGTCTTAGGCGCTGCAGTCATGGTCTGTGCGGGTGGTCCCGGCGGAGGTTCGAGACCTTCCTCGGGCATTACTGTGTGTGTTTGTCCTTAGGATGATTTAGGTTAAGTAGTGTGTAAGCTTAGGGACTGATGACCTTAGCAGTTAAGTCCATAAGATTTCACACACACACATTTGTGATCGCTTCCATGGTGTTTTGACTGATATGTGGCTGTGCATTGTCGTGCAACAGCAAAACATCCTGCTTTTGCCGATGTGGTCAAACACGACTCAGTCGAGCTTGAAGTTTCTTCAGCGTCGTCACATATGCATCAGAATTTATGGTGGTTCCACTTGGCATGATGTCCACAAGCAAGAGTCCTTCGGAATCGAAAAACACCGTAGCCATCACTTTTCCCACAGAAGGAGTGGTTTTGAATTTTTTTTCTTGGGCGAATTTGCATGATGCCACTCCATTGATTGCCTCTTCGTCTCTGGCGAAAAATGAAGGAGCCATGTTTCATCACCTGTCACAATTCTTCTAAGAAATTCATCTCGACCATTCTCGTACTGTTCCAAAAGTTCCCTGCATACCGTTTTTCTTGTTTCTTTGTGAGCCACTGTCAACGTCCTGGGAACCCACCTGGCACAAACCTTTTTTAACGCCAACACTTTCAGTATTCTGCAACACTCCTTTCCCCTATCCCAGCATAGCGTGACAATTCGTTCACTGTGATGCGTCTGTCAACAGTCACCAATTCGTTAACTCTCTGCACATTGTCTGGAGTGTGTGCAGTACAAGGACCTGCCGCTGCGAGGACAATCCTCAATATTGCCGTGCCCACTTTCATTACAACACCTGCTTGCCCACCGACTAACTGTACTGCGATCGACAGCAGCATCTCCATGCACCTTTTTCAGTGGTTGTGGCGTGTTGGGGCTTATGGGCGCTCAACATCGAGGTCATCAGCGCCCTGACTCACATTAAAAGGAACGAATGTGGACAGACCTAAGAAAACTAAAGCACACACTCAAAGAAAGCAGGAAAAGAAGGAAAATGCTACATAAGAAAGTAAAACCTAAGGAAAGGGGAAACATAGCAACAAGAATGTCACAGGAAATTGTTATTGGCTGGCCACTTACATAAAATATGGGCGAGCATGTCACACAGTGAGCAAATTGAAATCCTCTACCTAAAATCTTTGTAAAAACATTTGACAGACCACAGAACTTTAAAACTTTAACCACATTCGTCCGAGTGTTGCCTAAAAGACATGGCAGGTCCGCTGGCAAGTCAGCCGCGACCCGCTGGTCAGAAAATAAAACGCAATCGAATAAAACGTGGCGCACAGTGACCTGGACGCCGCAAGCACCACACATTGGAGGGCCCTCTCGCCGGAGCAGGAAGCCATGCGTCATAGGGCTGTGGCCTATTCGAAGCCGAGTGAGGAGAACCTCATCCCGTCGATGGGGCTGAAAGGAAGTACACCACACACGCGTTGTGGGCTTGACTATACGGAGCTTATTGTCAGTCACTTCCAGCCACTCATCCTCCCACCGACGCATGACCCGTGAGCTCAACAGCGAGGTGAGTGCGTACAAGGGGATAGCACACTGAGATACTTGTGGGGCGAGACACGCCTCCTTGGCTGCGAGATCTGCCCTTTCATTCCCAGCAATGCCGACATGCCCCGGAATCCAGCAGAAAGCTATAACCTTCCCCAGTCGCTGTAGTCGGAGGAGGGCATCCTGGATGGTCTGGACAAATTTTGTCTGCCGGATACAAACGTTGCAATGAGTGAAGGGCACTGAGTGAATCGGAACAGACAAGAAATGTAGGAGAGGAAGAATGTCTCATTTCCTCCAGTGTCTGCAAGATCGCAAACAATTCTGCATCAAAGACAGTAAAAGGCTGAGGCAGTCGAACCTTGAGGACACGATATGGAAAAACAACTGAGCAACCAACAGAATCCCCTTGTTTCGACCCATCCGTAAAAACAGCTACATAGTCGTGGTGCTCAGATAAAATGGCAGAAAATGCTGCATTAAAAACGGTGGCAGGAGTGCAATCTCTCTTGTACTGCAATAAATCTAAAATCACTCCGGGCCTCTTCAGTAACCAGGGTGGCAGGCGGTTAAAACCTTGGATTTGGGGTTGTACAGACTCCACACCGAGGGACTCTAGTACACGTTGCACACGGATCCCAAACGGCAACGTAGCCCGGGGACGGCGGGAAAAAAGGCGGTCCAGAGGTGGATGGGCAACAAGATGGTGAGCAAGCGATCTGGGAGCTGCAAGAAACTTACAAGCCTGACGCACCAGCAGGAGCTGCCGCCGGATAGTAAGTGGCGGTTCGCCAGACTCAGCACAGAGGCTGGGTACGGGACTGGTCCGATAAGCACCCGTGGCCAGTCGGATCCCAGCATGGTGAACAGCGTCAAGGATCCGCAAATAAGATGGCCTCGCTGACCCATATACTGTGCACCCATAGTCCAGCCGTGAACGCACAAAAGCTCCATAAAACTGTAGGAGACGCGCCCTGTCCGCGCCCCAAGACCTGTGGCTGAGGCACTTGAGGATGTTCAGTGCCTTCAGCGTTCTGGCTTTCAAGTCACGTAGGTGTGGCAGCCATGACAACCTGGAGTCAAAAATTAGGCCCGGAAACCGCACTGTGTCTCTAAAATGTAGGACAGTATCTCCCATATGCAAGGCAGGCAAAGTAAAAAGATGACGAGAACGATTAAAATGAACACAAACACACTTATCGGCAGAAAACCGAAAACCCGTCTTTGCAGCCCACTCCTCTAACCGCCGCACTGTTAGCTGCAACTGACGGCTCACGGTTGCAACACTGGAGGAGGAACAGAAAACAGCAAAGTCGTCCACAAATAAGGAGCACTGTACTGGACTCCTCACTGTAGACGTTATACTGTTTATGGCTATGGCAAAGAGGGTAACGCTTAAAACACTGCCCTGGGGGACACCGTTCTCTTGCTCAAAGCGATCAGACAGTGTGTTACCAACGCGGGTCCGAAAAAACCGCTGAGACAGGAAAGACAGAATGAAAATCGGGAGGCGGCCACGAAAGCCCCATTGATGCATTTGTGCAAGAATACAGTGTCTCCAAGTAGTATCATATGCCTTACTGATATCAAAGAAGATACCGATACAGTGATACTGACGGAGAAAAGCCTGCTGAATAGCCGCCTCTACGAGGGTCAGGTTGTCGACAGTGGACCGATATTTTCGGAATCCACACTGAAAGCGGCTAAGGAGCTGTCTGGTCTCTAACAGGCAGACCAGACGCCGGTTAACCATCCGTTCCAGGGTCTTTCCGACACAGCTTGTCAAGGCGATACTACGATAACTACCGGGACATGTGCGGTCCTTTCCTGGTTTGAGGAGAGGGATGAGAATTGCCTCCTTCCACGAGGTGGGGAACACTCCTGTCTGCCATATGAGATTAAAACATTCGAGGAGGATTTCCTTTGACGCCGCTGGCAGATGTCGAAGCATGGAGTACCGGATGCGGTCGTAACCTGATGCAGTGTCAGAAGTCTCAGTAAGTGCCGATTCAAGTTCCCACATGGAGAAAGGGGAATTGTAGGCCTCAGAACTGTTCGACCGAAAGTCCAAGGTCGCTCTTTCGACAGTCGCACGGTAGCGACGAAACGCTAGATCCTGATTTGCAGTGGCAGTACTTTGTGCAAAATGCTCTGCCAGCGTCTGAGCAATGGCTCTGGGTGTCGTTTGGAGGCATCCCTGGTTCAGGACAGCAGCTGTTGGTAAACGGCTATGTTTACCGGAAATCCTCCGGATGGCTTCCCATACTCTTGTGGAACAAGTGAAACGGTTGATGGAGTCCAGGAACTCCTGCCATGACCTTTTCTTGCTCTCTTTAATGACACGGCGTGCCCTGGCTCTCGCGATTCGAAAGGCGGTAAGATTGACCGCTGTTGGGCGGCATTTAAATCGGCGAAGAGCCGCACGCCTGTCCCGGATGGCTGAACGGCACTCCTCTGTCCACCAAGGCACAAGGTGCCGCTTAAGAGGGCCAGAAGACTGTGGTATGGACAGGTCAGCAGCATGATGGACCACAAGCGGGATGTGATCCACCCATTCCTGTACATTATTGTGCCGGTCAAAGACAGCCAACCGAGTGAACAGTGGCCAGTTAGCCCTGCCAATCATCCACGATGGTGGCCACAGCTCCAGCGATACACCATCCAGGAGATGAATGCGGATAGGGAAGTGATCGCTGGAATGAAGGTCGTCAATGACCTCCCAGTGAACAGAGTCGGTGAGGGTTGGAGAGCAGAAAGATAGGTCAATGGCTGAGAATGACCCTGTAGCAGTAGAGAAATGAGTCGGAGTACCTGTGTTGAGGATGCACAACGCTTGAGATGTTAGGAGGCTCTCCAAAATTCGACCTCGAGCGCAAAGAGAAGTGGAGCCCCACAGGACATGATGGGCATTGAAGTCTCCCAGGAGGAGAAATGGGCGGGGGAGTTGGTCGATAAGATCTGTGACAGCGTCTAAGGTCATTGCATCCAGAGGGGGTAAATAAAGGGAGCAAACAGTAAGCCTCCGAGGTGAATGAATTTCAACTGCAACTGCTTGCAGGTCAGTATCCAGGGGGAGAGCAGAGGAGTGGTGGTCATAATTGACAAACACAGCGACTCCGCCTTTGGCCCTTTCTCCAGTCAGGTCATCTTTGTGATATGACGTATAGCCCCTTAGTACAGGAGCATCAGATGGTTTTAAACGCGTTTCCCGTAAACACAAGCACAGGGGGCGTTGCCATGCTAGGAGGTTCAGTTCCTCCACATGTGCCCGGAATCCATTCATGTTCCACTGTATAATGGGAGCCATCTATCAGGGTGGGAGTACCTTCATTCTCACTTTCTGTTGGGGAGGAGAGCCCACAACAGGTGGAGGCTCAGTTTTGGGGCGAGATGATTGCCCCAGTCTGACATCAACCTCCATCGCCTCAGAAGAGGAGTCGAGAGAGACGTCAGAGAGAATGACATCCACATCAGGAGACTGTATAACTGCAGTCTCCTTTAGTGGAGGAGTCTTCACCTTTGTCTTTGGCTTCGATGTTCTGGCCTGAGGTGGCATTGGAGCCAAAACCTCAGAAGCAGTAGGGGGTGTAGCAGCGCTGAGCAGTGCACAAGACTGGACCCGGGAAGGGGCAGGAAGTTCCATGATGTCAGCTACCACGGCCTGGTCAGAAGGTCGGGGGGGAGCAGCAGGCTTCACAGGAACGGCAGCAGCACACGTACATTGACAAGCGCAGGTGCTAGTGCTGACAGTAGCAACCTCCGTTTGTGTAGCGGCATCGGTTTTCAAGACTGGTTGTTTGAGAACGGAAGAAAAGGAAGCAGCGAACGTGGGCGGCTGCATGGACTTGTAGATTTTCTTCGCGTCACCATACGGGATGCGTTTTGTAGTTTTTAGTTCCTGGATCTTCCGTTCCTCAAGGAAAACTCTGCATTCCCTACTCCACACAGGGTGATCCTCAGAGCAGTTGACACACTTGGGAGGAGAGGAGCAACCAACTCCCTCATGGGCGGCTTTACCACAATTCCCGCAAGTGGCTTCCCCTCTACAGCTGAGAGTAGTGTGTCCAAAGTGTTGGCATTTAAAACACTGCGTGGGGTTGGGGTAATAAGGCCGTACACTGAGACGTAGGAAACCTGCCTTCACATGCTCTGGCAATTTGGTGGTGTTAAATGTAAGGATAAATGAGTCAGTCTTTATGACAGCACCATCCACCCGTTTCATAATGTGTTGCACGTCGACAATTCCTTCCCGGGACCATTCAGCCTTCAGTTCGTCTTGGGGAATGTCAACGAGATCTCTGCAAGTCACAACACCCTTGCTGTAGTTCAAGGTGTTGTGAAATTCAGTCTCTATCGCAAACTCCCCAAGAAATTGTGCCTTCTGAAGGTTCTGGACTTGCTGGAAGCTAGATGTTTCAACCAACAAGGTGCCATTTCGCAAGCGCTTTACAGATTTTAATGTGCCAGCAATACCTTCTAAGCCCTTCTGTATATAAAATGGCGAAACTTTTTCAAAACTCCCATCTTTTCTTTTAATTATGAAAAACACATTCTGCGAGGCAGCATGCGTTCTGTTACTACTACCTGAATCAGGAGGACTGGCTACACGAGCCCTCTTGTTGGATTGGGTGTTAGAACCCACCAGCGGTCCACCCTTTCCGCTGGCAGGAGAAGAATAAAAGTTCGAGGGTTCCATCTCGGTCCCACGAGCAGCTAGGGAACTAGAAGTCCCCCTAGACAGAGCCCCGCGTGCCTAGATAAGCCTTATACATCTGGGGCGCGGCAGGTGCCCCAGAGGTTGCCCGCTTGCGACTGTTCCACCCCAACAGCCATGCATCTTATAGGCGCGCAGCACACCGTAAGATTGAGGGTTTTTTTATAGAGGTTTACCTTCCTCGCAATCCAGGCGGTCAAGCCAAGATTACCATTCCCCGCAGCACACAACATTCCACCGCCGCGCCATGCGGTGGTCGCTGAAGCATGTCCGGGGGTTACGGTGACAGGAGACTGGCGGCGCTGACCAGTCCCCAGCTCAGGACCCCGGGGTCGCCAAGCCCGTACTCAGCAAATGAATGCTGAGCCCCTGGGGGGTGCACCTTTTTCAACCTCTTGTGGATGTTTCCCACTGTCTCGTTTTCACAGCACAGGAATTCTATGACAGCACGTTGCTTCTGCCGAACGTCAAGTGTAGCAGCCATCTTGAAGACATGCTGTGACGGCGCCACTCACGGGAACAGGTTGAACTAAGTTTGGAAACAAGCGGGAAGGATGTATCTACACACTGTAAAACTTCCACACATGCAGTATGAAAACTGTATTGTTATAAAAATAGTGTACATTTCTTTTGGAGTGACCCTGGTATATTGCTACAGTTAAAAAAGTGGATGAGGGATTGGAGACAATAATAGAAAAGAAATCTCCCGAGCAATACGACCACCCATTGGACTTAGACTCTGGTGCTGCTTAACAATTACTCTAAATATTATGTGAACGAAGTTCTTAAAGAATGGATGAAAACGTGTGGAGGAGCGGACCTAGGCATAGATGAAGATAACCTATCGATTTTATTATTCGCCACTGATCAAATGACATTCGCTGTGCATGTCTATGACACAGAGTACATGATGACGAAAATCTTACCAACACACAATAAGACCATACCAACAATAAATTTATCTAAAACAAATTGTCTCTCTATAGGAAGTATGAAAAGTAATGCCTCCCAGTTTTTTGTAAAACACTTAAAGCTTTTTAAATAGCACAAACATTACTAACGAGAACAACGTCTTTCTCGATAGCACTGTTGTATAAAACATTCTCAGATTTCTTGCCGTGCCAGTTCTGGGTAAAACCTCGAGCTTTCGACGATTGCCTCCATCGTCTTCGTCAGGAGCAGCTGACTGTCAAAACTGATGATGTGGTGGCATTAATGGCAGTTTATGGGCTACTTAAGGCCACAATAGCAGCTACTTTGACAGTCAGTTGCTCCTGACGAAGACAATGGGGCTAATCAGGTCTTACCCTGAACTAACACGCAGAAAGTCCGGCAATGTTTTATACAAAACTTTATCAGCATTCTACATCTTTCTTCTTCAAGTCTACTTATTTATTTCCAGAAATAGTCACCCTGGCGACGAACCCGTTCCTCCCAAAGAGGACCAGTTTATTGATACCGTAACTGTAGAAGGTCTGACTTTTTTGACGGAGCCAAAAACTCACATCTGCTTACATCGCTTCATAACTATTGAATGGAAGGGGTCGAAGATGTTCTTCACGTTTTGGAAACACGAAAAACTGATTGGGCCAATTCGGGACTGTATGGAGGATGATCGATAACAGTGAACCTAAAGCGTTCGATTGTTGCAGATGTCGCAGCGCTGGGGTGTGGTCTGACATTGGTATGCTGAAGCAGAGGGTGCTTCATGTGTGGACAAACTCTTCGGATTCGATAGTCGATAACAGCAAGCTGTTTCTCACGCGCCGACATAGGTACGTTGCACGCCACCATATTACACGCTACAATTCGGTACGCTCTAGTTGCACAGGATTACAACTTGCGTTAACGAAACGAGAAAGTCGACCGCTTAATATGCATGATATTAATATCTCAACCGATATTGACAACAGAATTCAAAAAATCGAAAGTCTTATTTTCGGAACGCCTTGGCAGATGAATAAACTATTCAGGCATCACAGTAATATAAATCTGCACTAAACAAAAAATTAGGGAGAGGACAACACAAGCTAAACAAGCATTCGATAAACTGAATTCCCACCTTTCGTCGGATAAATAAAGAAAAAGATAAAAAAGCGTATGTGAACAATAATAAAAAGAATTTGTTTATACAGAGCGGAATCCCGAGAAGCGACAAAACAAGATAGAACAATACTTGGAGCTGTGCAATCAGATTTCTGGAGAACATCCCAATTGCGGAAATCAGAGAGTGAATGAAAGCGTCCACGTCCATAATCGAGGACGTGGAAAAAAGTGATTTATATTAGTAAGGGCATGTGAGATAATTAAGGGAATAACGGTGGTTTAAAAAAGTACAATGTTGGCAACTTCCATAAAAATAGAGAGACCCTATGCACAATGGAAAAATATAGTGGAGGAGGATATGCAACGAAGAAATTGAAAAGATAACTTATGGTATAACGATCGAGAGGCGTGGATACGAGACTGCGAGAAACGGCCTGAAGAGCTGTAAACAAATCGAAAACAAGAATTTATTTCTTCAGGGCATCTTAAAATTCGTCTGGCGACTGGTCACTATTTTACCTCCGTCCATATGCGTAACCTGTCTGGGCGGAAAATGTAAATGTGTGGATCTGAGGTAAGGGACCCTGGTCCGGAAACGACAGAGTCGCAAATTATATCCGCAAATCGTTATGATACCTCGACAGTGGAATACATCTACCGGTTGCTAAGACTGTAGGGTCGACAATCCCGCCGGGCGCTTAGGTGCAGAGGTTAAGGTAATAATTCAACTAAACTAGTGCAAATGGGGTACTGTGTACTGACATGAGCAGTCTGGTGTGCAATGTCTGTACTAACGTAGACTGCATTCTGTGGTTTAGAAGTTGAAGTACTATCGTCGATCAGCCCCAACCAGGTACGGCTGTACCCGGTGACGGAACTTGCAGACTTGATTTTCGTGGATGGGCAAGCAAATGGAAGCAGCAGAAAAGCAGAAAGGTTGTACAGGACCAGATGATATTCGTGTAGTAGACATCTGGCTCAAATTATGTTTCCAAGACTGTACCAACTGTTAAGTTAAACAGGGAAATTGGTACCACAGTACAACGACCGAGAAGGCTGAAGAACTTTACGGTCTTCTGACTTGGATGCAGTGTTGTTCGAGTGGATGAGGCGCCTGCAATTAGCAGTCGACCAGTTGCACGTGAAATGCACGTTTCGCAGAGTACTGTGTGGCGAGTATTACCAGAAATGTAGCGACACCTCTACCATCCGCACAAAGTGCATGCTGTCTTCAGACGTCGTGTTGTCTTCACGCTATGAAATCGATTAAAGACTGAAAATATTGAATCCCTCAGTTTCAAGATACATAAAATCTACATATTATATTAAGTAGCAAATAAAATAAAACTTAGCCCATCAATCATACGCTGCTTTTCTCGAAAATTGATAAGTGATTGAATATTACAAAAAATCACCAGAATTCTCCTACTGATTCTAATTTTTTGTAAGTCTGCTCGAATATAATGTCGTAGTTGAGAATCGTACCACTTTTTAGAATTACGAACAGTCAATGCTAAAGAGTGAAAACTGAGGATGAAGAACGCCACTTTTCATGTTAATTTGCCGATTTTCAAAAGCTACAAGCAAATAAAGGCATATTATGTAGACACAGACAACAGATCAGCTACTTTCTATTTTTTTTGTAAGCTACGAATGAACTGTTACGTTTCAAGTTTCCTCCTTATTTGACGTCGCGAGATTGTTGTGGCTCCTGCCATTCTTAATCTTTTACAGCAAATGGGACAATGTACTTCATTGATACCGCACTCCGTAATTATACTTCCAGACCGAGGATGGTGTCACTTTGTGAGTCAACTACTGTCCGACAGCAACAGCGAGACACTACCATATAGACCAGATGGGGCAACTCTAACACACTGTACGCACACGCACATCATCCAATAGGTCATGACAAACTATAACTGGTGCATAATTCTCTCAGCAATGCTGTACCAGTTCGCCGGCCGGGGTTGGCGAGCGGTTCTAGGCGCTACAGTCTGGAACCGCGCGACCGCTGCCGTCGCAGGTTCGACTTCTGCCTCGGGCATGGATGTGTGTGATGTCCTTAGGTTAGTTAGGTTTAAGTAGTTCTAAGTTCTGGGGGACTGATGACCTCAGAAGTTAAGTCCTATAGTGCTCAGACCCATTTGAACCTTTTTTTTTGTGCCAATTCTCATGTCTTTGTTTTTCGTTTCTATCGCCATTGTTATTCCAATAGCACTGATCGCTTTTCACACTTACTACAAAAAAAAAAATGGTTCAAATGGCTCTGAGCACTATGAGACTTAACAGCCATGGTCATCAGTCCCCTAGAACTTAGAACTACTTACACCTAACTAACCTAAGGATATCACACTTCCTAGAATGACAATATTTCAAAGCAATGTAAATTTTACGAGTAAAAATTACTCGTTTTTTTAAAAAAAGTCTTATCTAAAAACCAAAAATTTTAGCATTCCTGTTACGGCTGATTGATATTTCGTGTTTTTCCTGGTTATTAGCAACAGATAAAAGCACCTGTTATAACCGACACCAAACAAATACCGAAAAATACCTATTATTCACAACCCCAATATCGGTATCGCTTTTAACCGGTCGGTTTTCTCCATCCCTGGCCAGCACTGACGCTGGGAGACAATATTTTGAACTACTTGTGCAGGTAAAATGTACTTGATTATTACTTTATCGTAGGCTTCAAATTTTCGGTTTCTCTGACATCAAATTACCTGCGCCGTTACTAGTCCATCGACATGAGATACTATCTGAGGGTGTTGGGGATTATTCAGCGGGAATTCGGTACGGCATGATGGGAGTTCGGAGGTTGGGACCTTTAGTTTGAGCACTGCGCGAGGGTAAAACACGATTTGATTGGATTTTCACTTTTGCATTTCTACTCGGTCGTTTCCGGACTAGCGGCCCTTACCTCAAAACTGATACATTTACCTTTCCATATCATCCCTGAAAGTTTGAAACATCATCACAAAATCGCCTTGTATATTGGATATTTCAAAAAAGATTCATCCGATTCAAAAGGATGTATCCAGTATATGACTGAAACAGAAACTTGGGATGAGTTTTAGCTGAAGGCTTACCGTGATACCAGCTGTAAGCTGGGCATGAGGTTTGTTCGTAGGGATCTTCTTGTGCAGCTATCTGGTTCGTTCGCTCGCTCGTTCACTGTCGAACAGCGAGAGCGTGCCGCAAATTTCACTTTTCAACTGTACGGAGCACCACTGCACTGGCACCTGCATGTAAGAGTATTTCTTAAAATTCATCTGTCTCAACAAAGGATCGGTCTTAAGAGGCTTACGAGGGGCGGTCGGAAGTTTCCAGTCCTAGATAGTTACCGTAATGTCTCTCACAAACACCACCACCTGCTTTTATAGTGACCCTTTGCTGGTATGCAAATCAAATTTCGCGGCTCCAGCTTCGTTAGTTTTGCCGCTAGGATGCGTTGTACCGTAGTGCAAGCAAAATGGCGAAGATCGAGAGATTGAATATCTTCATTTGAAGGAAACGACGCCGAAGGAAATTGCGGAAGTCATGCGGAATACACTTTAGGGCAGTGCTCCGTCTTACACAACAGTGAGAAACTGGGTGTCCGACTTCAAACGGGGAAGAACAAATGCGGAAGATGCGCCAAGGAGCGGAAGGCCTGTCACTATTGAAACAGTGGCTGTAATTCACGATACGGTTTATCAGGATCTCGAACAACGTTGCAGCACATTGAAACCACTTTTGAAATTTCCCGTGGGAGTGCTCATGACATTGTTATGGATAGTTTGGGAATGCGGAAAGCTCCATCTCGGTGGGTCCCGAAAGATTTGAACAGGGTGTGCAGTGTTGTGAAGAATTCGTCCTCCAATTTGAAGCGGATGAAGACGGCTTTCTTGCAAGGGAATGTGACAATGGACGAAACGTGGGTTCACCACTTTGACCCTGAGACGACACCACAGTAACAACAATGGAAACGTCGTTCATTCCCTACCCCAAAACAGTTCCAAGTGCAAAAATCAGCCGGTAAGCTGATGGCATCGGTCTTCTGGGATGCAGAAGTGGTAATTATGGTACATTACTTGCAAAAGGGCGTAACTACCAAGGCATAATTTTATTGCACCCTCCTGCGCCGTTTGAGAGAAGAGACAAAGAAAAAAAAATGCGCGGAAAATTGGCGCGCGGAGTTCTTCAGCATCAGGGCAGCGCAATGGCGCACAAAGCCCTCGCAACACTGGAAACTCCGTGTGACTACGGGTTCGAATTGAGACGTCTTCCGCCATATTTTCAGATTTGGCTCCATCAGATTTTTTTCTTTTCCCAAAGCTAAAAAAAGACCTCAAAGGACGATGATTTGACAATGATGATGCAGTGATTAATGTTGTGAACGCTTGGTTGGACTCGAAATCGAAGACCTTTTATTCATATGGTTGGTAGAAGTTATCTGAGCGTGTCCGCAAGTGTATTAGTGTACACGGCTATTTCATTGAAAAATAAATTGGTATTATAAAATTTCTGTCGCTCTTTATTTGCTAGGCTAGAAACTTTTCAACCCCCCCCTCCCCCTCCTCTCGTATGTAATTCGTATTGTACTGTTTGCCTCCGAGGTCGGATGATCTCACTCCGTCTGTGTGCCTCCCCTTATAAACTTTGGGTAAACTGTGACGCCGCATAGCAACAGTACTAAGTGCAGTATTGTGTATTAATGACCTTGCAGACAATATTAATACTAACCTCTGACTTATCGCAAGTGATGCTGTTGTCTGTAACGAAGTACTGTCTGAAAGAAAAAAAACTGTTCAATCAGATCTTGATAAGATTTCGAAGTTGTGCAAAGACTGGCAAGTCACTTCTTCTGAAATGTAAAATGTGTATTTCACAGAACGAAAAACTACGACTAAAACATCAATGAGTCACAGGTGGAATCGGTTATCTCATGCAAATGCCTGGTGGGGGTAACAATCTGTAGGGATATGAAATGGAACGATCATATAGTCTCAGTCGTAGGTAAAGCAGCAGTTTATTGACAAAAAACGAGGGAAACGCTATCAGTCTATAAAGCAGATTACATGCAAGAAACTCACGACCCATCCCAGGATATTGCTCAAGCGTGTGGGGCAAGCACCAAAAAGCACTAATGGGGGATTTTGAACGTATACTCCCCGTTCTGTGCTCATAGGCAGCACACCGCGCCTGGTACACGCGGCGCTCGGGTCCCACAGCACATCTACGACACCTGAAGATGGGCTTATAACAGTCCGAAACAGATCATGTGAAAAATAAAGAAATTTACAACTGAAGCGGTATTTTCAACCTCTGCTATACAGAAAGGGTCGGCACAGATGATTGCAGGTTTGTTTGACTCATGAGTAAGAGTCACGAAGATGCTGAACGAACTTATCTGGCAGAAACGTGATGATAGACGCAAACTATCCTGTGAAAGCCTACTTAGGAAGTATCTACAACCAACTTGAGTGATGAATCTAGGAACGTTCTGCAGCCGCCTACACATTGCTCCCGTAGAGATCGTATTCTATCTATCTATCGCTTGAGCCTTGTCCCTCAGTTACACAGTGTCAGCCATCGTTAATCGGATTTGGCATGTTAATGTTTAAAGGGTGGACAGATGCCCTTCCTGCCGTCACCCAGTACCCCCCGGGACGGAATTAGTGTACCCCAGCTGTCTGCGTCGAGTATGATCAGTGGAATAGTGCGAAACTGTTCAGATGCCTGCAAGCCGTGTAACTGAGGCGGAACATGGGGACCAGGCCGGTATTCACCTAGCGGGATGTGGAAAACCGCCTAAAAACCACATCCAGGCTGGCCAGCACATCGGCCGTCGCTGTCCGGGGCGAGCGCGCCTACCCGAGTCCAGGAAGCAGCGCGTTAGTGCTCTCGGCTACCCTGGCGTGTCCCATAGAGATCGTATATAAGCATTTAATCGGCTAATATTAATGCCGATAAACAAAGTTTTTCGTTTACAGCAAAACTTCGCACTTTGAATCATCGGAAATGAAAAAATGAAATGAGCGTATGGCATCGTTGGCCGGGATGCCCCATGGGGGGAAGTTCGGCCGCCAAGGGCAAGTCTTCTTTCAGTCGACGCCACACTGGGCGACTTGCGCGCCGGTGATGAGGATGAAATGATGATAGCAGCGTAAGTCTTTCCACATTGTATGATGAAGTCTGATAAAATATGGGTTGACATTGGGCATAAATGTCACAATGTGGGAAATTTCTAGACATCTAGACGAATAATTATCTGATGTGGCACTATCACGTATAGACGTTAACTGAAAAGCTCAATTCTGTGTGCTTTCCACTTAGAAGTCCGTCTGATTGTGATAGTGGTAGCATACCTTTATTCCATACAGTCCTTTTGTATAATCTTTTGGACTAATGCAGCAAACGTCAACAAAATTTATTCTACGGAAGTGTACGGAGTGAATTTGACAACCGAACATCTTGCACGCGCAGCTTTAGGCACCTAGGAATACTTACACTTGGGTACCAACACATACAATATTTAAGGTTTTTGTGGCTTATAACACGAGTGAATTTAGATGAATTGTGTAGTTCGCAGCCACAATATTACAATAGTACTAAACTAGAATAGCAGTAGCAAAAACATTTTCCATACAGACTGATCATATTCAGGGTTCAGAATTGAGTTATATATTTTCCTACCAAAGTCTATAACAGGTTACAATCAGACATCACACAGGAAACTGAAAATTCCACTTTTCAAAAACAAGGTAAAAGAATATCTCGTTAGCAATATCTGCAGTTTATCATAATATTTGGACACCGGGGTGAAAATTTCGCATAATGCTGATATTTATATTAAACGTAACTTGATCTTGCGCTATATAGACAACAGACAGAGGTCTGTGCCAAGTAAATGCTTTGATCTATTTTCTCCGAATGGATGCACACACACACATATAATTATATGGATATTGGCGTGCGAAACTTAAGGACGAAAGTAACTTCCACAAGATGTATCACTGGCAAGTAACATAGCTCGATGGAAGCTGGGCCACACATAGAAAAAACTGCCACAGTACATTACAGTACAGTATAGAAAGTACAGTACTGAAAGAAATACACAATGGGACAAGCAGGCACTTTTATGCAAAATCAATAGATACACTAAAGTCACGGCAATTTATGACGGTCCACCGGATACAACAAAAGGCGGGCCATGGTTCTTAATAGGGTGAGTGACCACGGGTGTTTCACTCCTCCAACAGCAAGACTGATAACTGCTGAACTGTATTTAGTGCCTGTGGATGTGGTGCAATATGCCTCTCCAACGCATCCCACAGGCACTCGATGGGATTTGAGTCGGGGGAAGTGGGCAAGCCAGTTCATTCGTCGAATATCCTCCCATTCCAAGATCTGCGCCTGGACTTTTGTAATACCGCCGGGTATTGTCATCCGTAAAAATGAAGTCCTGGGTGCAGTACCTGTTCCCACAACACGCCATATGAGAATGCGTCCAGACTCACTACTCAGACGTAGCCTGCTCTCTTCCGAGATAAGCACGGGAACCCACTCCTAGCTGCTCCATTCCTGTGCTCATGGCACCATTGCAAACGGTATATATATATATATATATATATATGCATTCCTGGAAATTGAAATAAGAACACCGTGAATTCATTGTCCCAGGAAGGGGAAACTTTATTGACACATTCCTGGGGTCAGATACATCACATGATCACACTGACAGAACCACAGGCACATAGACACAGGCAACAGAGCATGCACAATGTCGGCACTAGTACAGTGTATATCCACCTTTCGCAGCAATGCAGGCTACTATTCTCCCATGGAGACGATCGTAGAGATGCTGGATGTAGTCCTGTGGAACGGCTTGCCATGCCATTTCCACCTGGCGCCTCAGTTGGACCAGCGTTCGTGCTGGACGTGCAGACCGCGTGAGACGACGCTTCATCCAGTCCCAAACATGCTCAATGGGGGACAGATCCAGAGATCTTGCTGGCCAGGGTAGTTGACTTACACCTTCTAGAGCACGTTGGGTGGCACGGGATACATGCGGACGTGCATTGTAATGTTGGAGCAGCAAGTTCCCTTGCCGGTCTAGGAATGGTGGAACGATGGGTTCGATGACGGTTTGGATGTACCGTGCACTATTCAGTGTCCCCTCGACGATCACCAGTGGTGTACGGCCAGTATAGGAGATCGCTCCCCACACCATGATGCCGGGTGTTGGCCCTGTGTGCCTCGGTCGTATGCAGTCCTGATTGTGGCGCTCACCTGCACGGCGCCAAACACGCATACGACCATCATTGGCACCAAGGCAGAAGCGACTCTCATCGCTGAAGACGACACGTCTCCATTCGTCCCTCCACTCACGCCTGTCGCGACACCACTGGAGGCGGGCTGCACGATGTTGGGGCGTGAGCGGAAGACGGCCTAACGGTGTGCGGGAGCGTAGCCCAGCTTCATGGAGACGGTTGCGAATGGTCCTCGCCGATACCCCAGGAGCAACAGTGTCCCTAATTTGCTGGGAAGTGGCGATGCGGTCCGCTACGGCACTGCGTAGGATCCTACGGTCTTGGCGTGCATCCGTGCGTCGCTGCGGTCCGGTCCCAGGTCGACGGGCACGTGCACCTTCCGCCGACCACTGGCGACAACATCGATGTACTGTGGAGACCTCACGCCCCACGTGTTGAGCAATTCGGCGGTACGTCCACCCGGCCTCCCGCATGCCCACTATACACCCTCGCTCAAAGTCCGTCAACTGCACATACGGTTCACGTCCACGCTGTCGCGGCATGCTACCAGTGTTAAAGACTGCGATGGAGCTCCGTATGCCACGGCAAACTGGCTGACACTGACGGCGGCGGTGCACAAATGCTGCGCAGCTAGCGCCATTCGACGGCCAACACCGCGGTTCCTGGTGTGTCCGCTGTGCCGTGCGTGTGATCATTGCTTGTACAGCCCTCACGCAGTGTCCGGAGCAAGTATGGTGGGTCTGACACACCGGTGTCAATGTGTTCTTTTTTCCATTTCCAGGAGTGTATATATATATATATATATTCCCAGAACGCAGACCGCAAGGGCAGTCTTGCAACCTCGGCCGTTGTTAGCACCTCAAGGCGCCAAATGCGGCAACATGTTAGCGCTGTACAACAATATCAAAATGCTGCACACAGCATTTCAACAATCAGTTCATTTCAAAAGGAATTACAAGTTGCAATTGCAGCTGAACGAAAGGCAGAAATCAAAATTTCAACTCGCATTAGAGCAATATATATATATATATATATATATATATATATATATATATATTGGTAATCTTACATAAAATTCTAATTGAAATGTCAGCTTGAGTTCGGACATATTGAAATCATGTTTAGGAAGCCGTTTGCAATATATATATATATATATATATATATATATATATATATATATATATATATATATATATATATATTGCAAACGGCTTCCTAAACATGATTTCAATATGTCCGAACTCAAGCTGACATTTCAATTAGAATTTTATGTAAGATTACCAATCACTGGACGATTAAAACGACCAATGAGGTACCGGCAAGAGCGATACACTGAAGCTAGAGCTCTAAAGAGGGTTTTCGACTAATATTGAAGCTGACAACATGTACTCACTGTGAGTGAATATTTTATATTGCTAAAATTAAGTTAAAGTTTTTGTCATCGTCGGGAAACGTTTACTATCCAGTCTACACTAGTTTCTGGAGGGACTCCACATCTGTGTAACGAGCCGAATACGTTTTCACGTTAAAGTTATTTAGTTAGTGCCTCGGAAAACGAATTAGCGACTTCGAACTGTCGTTAAATCCGCGTGGACAACATATTGGTTCTTCCCACATACATCTCGCGAAAAGTTCAAATGGTACAAATGGCTCTGAGCACTATGGGACTTAACATCTATGGTCATCAGTCCCCTAGGACTTAGAACTACTTAAACCTAACTAACCTAAGGACATCACACAACACCCAGTCATCACGAGGCAGAGAAAATCCCTGACCCCGCCGGGAATCGAACCCGGGAACCCGGGCGTGGGAAGCGAGAACGCTACCGCACGACCGCGAGCTGCGGACATCTCGCGAAAAGACCACTACGAGAAAATTCGAAGCTAATACAGAGGCTTACTGACAATCATTCTTGCCAAGCGCCATTTGCGAATGGGACAGGGAAGTGGGTATCAGTTAAGTGGCACCAAAAGTACCCTCCACCATACACCGTTAAGTGTGATGACTAGAATCCGCGAACTTAACATTCAAGTATTACCATTAACCTGTCTCTAGATACTATTTTTTCCTCGATTTTGCTGTTAAAAAAAGAAGGTGGCATCCCATTATTTTGATACTTCCATTAAAGTAGCGTCGAGATTTTCGTGTTTGGCATTCCATTATTCACAGTCTGTCGTATGTTCTTGTACGGTCACGACCGGTGGGGAAGAAGATAATTGGGACATCGAGATAACTTTACAGGACGCTATGTAAGAAAACCTGGAACTTCTCCTTACGAGTTGGTCAACGTAGCCCTCCACATGCAACAATTCGCGACGGACAACTTGCACTTTTAGCGTGGCCGACGCAAAAATGTGTTCAAGCAGGGATACTTCTTATCTTTTCCTAATTAATTAATTAGTTAGGTAGGGGTAGGAACCCTTATAACATGGTACCTCATCCTCTATGTGGTCATTGACCTCTACTTCTGGTACCTGTTACTCATTTTTGTTGTTTGAAACTGCACGATTTGGGTCTTTGCTGTACCGAGTAAAACGGCGTGTGAATTCACATTCCGAAGTCGCTCTACGTGACAAAACCCACGCTCGCTGCGCTGCAAGAACAAAATTCCAAATTTGTAGCCGCGTAACTCGCCATACTTGCCTGCACTTTGGCCTTTCTGAATCTTTACTTCCAAAAGCATTCCCCTAACTTGAGAGAAATTTAGTTGCAGCACACGTTACTTATGCGCGCAGTTATGGTAATCGCAAAAGAGAAGCAACCATATAGAGATTACGGATGCAGTGCTAATGAGCCCACATTAACCACGTGCGCCGGCAGGACGTCGGTGTGACCAGTGCCGTAAGAGGCGGGAGGTTGTGCCGCGATGGACGGCGAATATTAATCGGCCTGCCTCCTTTCCCAGAACGCAGACCGCAAGGGCAGTCTTGCAACCTCGGCCGTCGTTAACACCTCAAGGCGCTAAAAGCGGCAACAACAATATCAAAATGCTGCACACAACATTTCAGTAATCAGTTCATTTCAAAAGGAATTACAAATTGCAATTCCAATTGAACGAAAGGCAGAAATCAAAATTTCAACTTGCATTAGACGCATTGTTTATTTATTAGGGTTACCTCACGCAGCACGTCATTGTCAAAGGCAGACACTAAACATACAGGTACATAGTACAAAGTTATCTGTTGTGAGCAACAGACAAGTTGTCTATTGCTCTACGTACACACATACTGGCGGCCGGAGTGACCGTGCGGTTCTAGGCACTGCAGTTTGGAACCGAGCGACCGCTACGGTAGCAGGTTCGAATCCTGCCTCGGGCATGGATGTGTGTGATGTCCTTAGGTTAGTTAGGTTTAATTAGTTCTAAGTCCTAGGCGACTGATGACCTCAGAAGTTAAGTCGCATAGTGCTCAGAGCCATTTGAACCATTTTACACACATGTTTAGTGTATACTGAGTGTTGAAATATGGAGGCTTTGATATATGCCCTTGAAAATGATGTACAAAGTGTACTAGGAAAGTCTTGCAAACACGACGCAACAATGGGTCGCAGGAGATTAATTGTTGTTGCGTATTGAGAATACTTCATACTTGCACTGTAGCCACTGTGCCAAGTCTGTGGGTGCAGTCGTTCACTAACAGGGTTGGCTGGAAGTGCCTCATGGTCACGAAGTGTGATTAGGATAGTTTTGTGGTGCAGCTTCACGCGTAGTTTACACATACGCCGGCCGGCCGCGGTGGTCTCGCGGTTCTAGGCGCGCAGTCCGGAACCGCGCGACTGCTACGGTCGCAGATTCGAATCCTGCCTCGGGCATGGATGTGTGTGATGTACTTAGGTTAGTTAGGTTTAAGTAGTTCTAAGTTCTAGGGGACTGATGACCATAGATGTTAAGTCCCATAGTGCTCAGAGCCATTTTTTTAAACATACGCCAGTGCTTTGAAGAAATGACTCTTGCACTCGGTGATGTGTGTCCACATCGTACAACTATATTCAGGTGGTACAAAGAATTCCAAAGAGGAAATTTCACTCCAGAGGACGCTAAGAGGACGGAAAGGCCACGATCACCAGTTATGGAGGAAAACGATGCTGTTCAAAATGGTTCAAATGGCTCTGAGCACTATGGGAGTTAACTTCTGAGGTCATCAGTCCCCTAGAACTTATAACTACTTAAACCTATCTAACCTAAGGACACCACACACATCCATGCTCGAGGCGGGATTCGAACCTGCGTCCGTAGCGATCGCGCGGTTCCAGACTATAGCGCGTAGAACCGCTCGGCCACTTCGGCCGGCCATTGATACCGTGGGAAACTGCTAGACGAAGACAGGCGAGTGACCTATAAGCAGATAGAGGATACCTTAGCCCTGAATGCACCAGCAACTCGTTCCATTCTGCATTATAATTTGCAAATAAAGAAACTTCGTTGTCTTTAGGTGCCACACAGACTGACGGAAGAGCAGATGAAACGACGTAGGACTTGATGTCGGGAGGTTTTAAAGAAGTTTTCAAAGGGACAATCTCATTATGTGAATAACATCGTGACGGGTGACGAGATTTGGGTTTACTACTCTGACGTGCCGACTAAGACTCAAGACAAAGTTTGGGTCCTTGAAGATGACGACACATCGAGTGGAAACATGCAACATGTTGTTGTGGACACACGGAAGACAGTCACTGCTAAGTGGTACACTGAGGAGTGACTGCCGTAAATCATCCAATCTTTGGACAACCTGCAACCGAAGTCAAGAATGGACACTTGGTTCCTCCATCACGACAAACAGGACTGAAACTTCTTGAGTACCCTCCTTACAGTCCAGACTTTGCTCCTTGGGACTTTGCATTGTTCGCGCATGTGAACATGAAGGTGAAAGGAGTGCAGCTTTCAAGTGATGAGGACCTCCAGAGGGCTTGGGATAATGAGTGTGTCTTACTCTCTACAGAAACCTGGGAGAACTGGTTTAGGGATTGGTGTGGGAGGATGGAGAGGTGTATTCAACGTGGCGAAAATACTTCGATAAAATTAAATAAATGAAGCTGTGTTGCAAAACTTTCCTAGTACCCTTTGTATAGTCGAAACGCATAAGGCAGCCCTGATCAATAAACAGTGACTAAGACCATTTGAAATTTTGAGAGCAACATGGCCGCTTGTCTCATACTGCATTTTTGCAGATCATTAAGAACGAAAGAAGGAAGATTAAAGATTAACATCTGGTGAAGGAGATCAGCTGTGTTCATTTCAGTAAAACTATCCCCACGTTTGTCGTAATCGATTCAGGAAAATTACAGGTCATGTAAATCTGGACATGGATTTGAACCATGGTTCTTCCATACGAGAATCTATTGCGCTAGCCGCTCAGTCAGTGGTTCAAATGGCTCTGAGCACTATGGGACTTAATATCTATGGTCATCAGTCCCCTAGAACTTAGAACTACTTAAACCTAACTAACCTAAGGACAGCACACAACACCCAGCCATCACGAGGCAGAGAAAATCCCTGACCCCGCCGGGAATCGAACCCGGGAACCCGGGCGTGGGAAGCGACAACGCTACCGCACGACCACGAGATGCGGGCTCAGTCAGTGGAATGGTACCCTTAGGGCTGGAGGTGAATGTGCACGTATCCCAGTTGTCTGAAGCTTGTGTGGACAACAGTGGAGCAACATTGTTCCAAAATAGACGTGTAACCATCAGCTGCTGTCACTGTTCTGATACTGACATCATTATGGTCGTGCTGAACACTCAGCGGTTCTCACATAATAACTGATTTACTGTAAAATATTCACCACATACACAAGGCAGAGCTCGTGTTACTACAGGAATTTACAGCCCCCGCTTGTTTCGCATGAAACGAAAATGGCTGTTCATATTCCGAACGTTAGTCTCAGTACATTTTCTCTCGACAAGGCGCAGCCATCCGGTGTGTAGAAATGGTGAGTGTCGTCCCTGCTCCTATGTCAACACCACGCTTCACTGATCATCAAAGCTCACGAGTTTTATTTAATCCCCACAAAATTATTTAGTCTGTCTGATATCACAGTGACAATGCTGCTCGTCCTTTCTTTTTTCATCTTCAGCACCATCGGCGGCAGTAGCAATATCAGCAGCCATTTGACTTGCGTCCTTAGATAAATGCTTCCTCTAGACTTCTAGATCCTTACAGTCATCGGCTTGTTAGCATACTGTGATACTGCTGCCTATCCCGCTGTAGAATCGATATTCGTCTCTCTCAAGAGCGCAATGCGTGGCTGTTGGAGGGACTTTCGTGGTTAGTTGCAGGTTAGTTGCAACCATAAAAAATCAATGAGTTTTATGCGAAGGGAAATTTCTGCATTCGTGTTTCGTGTCGTGAGACCAACAATCAGACACGTCGCAATGGTTATGGGACTCACAAACATTGGCTAGATTGTAATTCATTGATCATTCTAATTTAGAGAAACATACAGGGTTAGCCTAAATGATTCACCGGGTTTCAAAGCACTGTTTATTTACACGTATAAGACGTACAAAGAGCAGTGATACATGAAAATATAAATGGAAATGCCGTGTGGCTAGGACCTTCCGTCGGGTAAACCGGTCGCCTGGTGCAAGTCTTTCGAGTTGACGCCACTTCGGCGTCTTATGTGTCGACGGGGATGAAATGACAATGATGACAACACAACAACCAGTCCCAGAGCGGAGAAGATCTCCGACCCAACCGGGAATCGAACCCAGGCCGTTAGGTACGACATTCCGTCGCGCTGACCACTCAGCTACCAGGGGCAGACCATGAAAATATAAGCACACAGCAAGTTTTCAAAGCCCGCCTCCTGGCTCGCGTGCACGCCAGACGGCAGGCCTGTGACGGCACTCTACAAGATAGCGGCAATGCTGGGAAAAGTTTTTTGTGTTAGAATATGCGAAGTGTTCGTCGACTACGAGTGTTCAGCATGCAACCGTTCACAAATACGGAAAAGCTTCGTCTTGTCACCAGAGTATTTTGCATTGCTTACTCCAGTTTCATGATACTGGTCCTCTGTGCAAAAGGAAAAGTACAGGGCTACCGCGTGTCTCAGAGGAAATCGTAGAGCTTGTCAGACAGAGCTTTGTGTGCAGCCCACAAAAATCAACCGTTCGTGCAAACCGTGAACAGGGCGTTCCACAGAAAACAGTATAGAAAGTTTTGCGACAGCGTTTGCATTTCAAACGCCACTTTTTTGCTGCTGTGACAACACCTTACTTCAGATGATTATGAGTGCCGATTTGAGTCTTGTACTCAAATGCAGCCTGCTATGGGGGACGCTGATGTCGACTTTCCATCTATTGGGAGATGCAAATCATCACAGTGTGAGAGTGTGGGTACGAATTGGTGCATGTCCATATGGAGTTGGAAAGGGATTCGGCAAAAGTGAAGAACTGGATTACCATTTGAATGTGCGCCAGGTGACGAAGGGTGCAGACATTGATAATCTGTAGAATGTACTAGAAACTTGGTGAATGTGTGCGTCTTACAGGATGAGCTATATGAAATAAACTCGTCATAGCTTCTGAACGGCATGGTTGACCGTGGGGCATGGTGGGAATTAGTATGCACATGCATATGCGCATTGGTGTTGTCGGCCACCTTCATTTGGATGGTTTCGTCAATAAGCAAAATTGGCGCATTTGAGGGACTCAGAATCCGCATTTCACGATAGAGAAGTCTCTTCACCCTCAACAGGTGACTGTGTGGTGTGCAATGTTCAGTTATGGTATAATCGGTGCGATATTCGTTATCGCCATGGTGACTACCGATCGGTAAGTGAAGGTTTTGGAAGATGATTTCATCCCCATTGTCTTTAGTGACCCCGATATCGACAAGATGTGGTTCATGCAACACGGAGCTCGATCCCATCGAAGCAGGAGAGCGTTTGATGTCCCAGAGGAGCACATTGGGAACCGCATTCTGGCTCTTGAGTACCCAGAGGCCACTGGCATGGGCGTCGATGGGCCACCATATTCTGCAGATCTCAACACATGCGACTCCTTTTTGTGGGGCTATTTTGAAGACAAGATGTAGAGCAATAACCCCAAAACCATTGCTGAGCTGGAAACAGCCATTCAGGAGGTCATCGACAGCATCGATGGTCCGACTCTTCAGAAAGTCATGCAGAATTTCGCTATTCGTCTGCGCCACATCATCGCCAATGATGGCAGGATAATCGAACATGTCATAACCTAAATCCGAATGTCTGCAGTGAGGTTTACATGTTGAATAAAGTGCCTGCACATCATAGTATGTAACTAATTTACGTTTTTTTCATATAGTTCAACAATTGTCACCCGGTATCATGTACCATCCACCTTTGTCGGTCGTAAACGTTTAAATAAAGAGTGTTTCGAAACAAGATGAATCATTTAGGCTAACCCTGCATAATGTGTGTAACTAAAATTAGGGAGCGGAGATACTTTCGCTCGCATATCGTGTCACCAGACCAACAGTCAACTGTCTTACGAACAGTCAGGAGCGCACTAGTGAAAATCATTAGTACCATCGTTAAGATGAATTAACGTCAATTGTGAGAACCGTGCACCTGTCAAAACTAGAACAGACTATCCGAATAGCAATTGTACGTGATTGTGACGCTAGTAATGGGAAAGAGTAATTAAATGGCGCTACAGTGGGTTTCATTGTACTCCAGCAGACCACGTTGCTGAAGTACCAATTAGTATTTACGCCAATTGTGTGATCAGATCAGCCGTGAATAGTGCAGCTGACATTATCGTACCCGTAGAATATACTTGGCCCATTACCAGATATATGAATGTGGTCCTCATTGTGTGAATGCTCCCCCAATCTGCATATAATTAATGAACCTTACAGGATTAACTTCACTTGGCGGTGGCAGGAGCAGGAGAGCAAGAGCTGAGGGGAACTAGGTACGTGTGATCTAGGCGCATGACATAAAATATCCGACGTACGTGCCTGTGTATTAGATAACTTGTGCAGCAGTGTACGAAAGATTACGTTATTTGGATCCCGGGGCGTCCACAAGCTGTAGACATTCATGTGTCCTCTGCAAATTTCAAAATGTCATCTACCTACCTTCTCGGTAGTTTCTTACCTAGCGGAATTTGCTAAAGTAGTTGCCTGGTCCAACAGTTTCCTACTTATGCTCGTAATTTCCTACTAACCATAATGAGATATCTTAATTCAAAAACAGCTTTCAAGCAGTCGTCATGCAAATGATGCCGGTGTGAAACAAACGACTATCAGACTCTCAGTATTGCGAATATCGCTGAAAAGAAACGATAGTCGATAGTATCTACACTTTGTAAGGTCGCCATATTATATTTAGGGTATACTATTTACACCTACGGAGAAAAATTTGTGCAATAAAAATACGTCAAAAGCACCGCTAGATTAAGCAGTGCAAATACACTGAGTTGAAAAAAGTCTTGGGATACCTTCTAATAACGCGTCGGACCTACTTTTGCCTGGCATAGCGCAGCAACTCGACGCTGCAAGGGCACAACAAGTCATTGGAAGTTCTCTGCAGAAATACCAAGCCCTGCTGCCTCTGTAGCCGTCCATAATTGCGAAAATGTTGCTGGTGCAGGATTTTGTGCACGAATTGACTTTTCGATTATCTCCCACAAATGTTCGATAGGATTCATGTCGGGCTATACGGGTGGTCAAATGCGTCTCTCGGAACTGTCCAGAATGTTCTTCAAAGCAACTGCAAACAGTTGGGCCCGACGACATGGAGCATTGTCATCCATAAAAATTCCAACATTATTCAGAATCATGAAGTCCATGAATGTCTGCAAATAGTCTCCAAGTTACTGAACATAACCATTTACAGTCAAATATCGGTTCAGTTGGACCGGAGGACCCAGTCCATTGTAAGAGGTCCGAGCAGATGTAATTTCGATGTATTGCTCATGCGCTGCCTGCAATAGGCTAGGTATAAGAGAATCTCTGACCAGAGAGCAGTGTTGACTGCAGTAGGAACTGTGTAGCTGTAGCAGTAAGTTGTTGCTAGTCTGGAGTCTGCTCTGGCCTGGTATGGTGTATCGTGTTGGCTGGCCCGGTCGCGGTGCAGCGATGTCGGAGCCTGAGTATTATTGTATAAGGTAAAAAGCAGCCTCGCTCATATGTAGTAACGTTATCTCAAGTCGCATGTCAATGTTGTAAAACTCTCTTATTAATAATCTTCCTTATAAAAAGTAACTTTTAACAACCATTCATTTCAATTTAAAGAATTTACTAATTTCTCCCATCCATGATCATCCCGATTATTGCAATAGAAAAATCAGTTGCTTCCTTTCATAAATGACAGATAGGTCGGCCAGCATTGCACAGAGCTGTGCCGGAAAAATTTATTGCAAGAGAAGATACACTCCTGGAAATGGAAAAAAGAACACATTGACACCGGTGTGTCAGACCCACCATACTTGCTCCGTACACTGCGAGAGGGCTGTACAAGCAATGATCACACGCACGGCACAGCGGACACACCAGGAACCGCGGTGTTGGCCGTCGAATGGCGCTAGCTGCGCAGCATTTGTGCACCGCCGCCGTCAGTGTCAGCCAGTTTGCCGTGGCATACGGAGCTCCATCGCAGTCTTTAACACTGGTAGCATGCCGCGACAGCGTGGACGTGAACCGTATGTGCAGTTGACGGACTTTGAGCGAGGGCGTATAGTGGGCAAGCGGGAGGCCGGGTGGACGTACCGCCGAATTGCTCAACACGTGGGGCGTGAGGGCTCCACAGTACATCGATGTTGTCGCCAGTGGTCGGCGGAAGGTGCACGTGCCCGTCGACCTGGGACCGGACCGCAGCGACGCACGGATGCACGCCAAGACCGTAGGATCCTACGCAGTGCCGTAGGGGACCGCACCGCCACTTCCCAGCAAATTAGGGACACTGTTGCTCCTGGGGTATCGGCGAGGACCATTCGCAACCGTCTCCATGAAGCTGGGCTACGGTCCCGCACACCGTTAGGCCGTCTTCCGCTCACGCCCCAACATCGTGCAGCCCGCCTCCAGTGGTGTCGCGACAGGCGTGAATTGAGGGACGAATGGAGACGTGTCGTCTTCAGCGATGAGAGTCGCTTCTGCCTTGGTGCCAATGATCGTCGTATGCGTGTTTGGCGCCGTGCAGGTGAGCGCCACAATCAGGACTGCATACGACCGAGGCACACAGGGCCAACACCCGGCATCATGGTGTGGGGAGCGATCTCCTACACTGGCCGTACACCACTGGTGATCGTCGAGGGGACACTGAATAGTGCACGGTACATCCAAACCGTCATCGAACCCATCGTTCTACCATTCCTAGACCGGCAAGGGAACTTGCTGTTCCAACAGGACAACGCACGTCCGCATGTATCCCGTGCCACCCAACGTGCTCTAGACGGTGTAAGTCAACTTCCCTGGCCAGCAAGATCTCCGGATCTGTCCCCCATTGAGCATGTTTGGGACTGGATGAAGCGTCGTCTCACGTGGTCTGCACGTCCAGCACGAACGCTGGTCCAACTGAGGCGCCAGGTGGAAATGGCATGGCAAGCCGTTCCACAGGACTACATCCAGCATCTCTACGATCGTCTCCATGGGAGAATAGTAGCCTGCATTGCTGCGAAAGGTGGATATACACTGTACTAGTGCCGACATTGTGCATGCTCTGTTGCCTGTGTCTATGTGCCTGTGGTTCTGTCAGTGTGATCATGTGATGTATCTGACCCCAGGAATGTGTCAATAAAGTTTCCCCTTCCTGGGACAATGAATTCACGGTGTTCTTATTTCAATTTCCAAGAGTGTATATCCGGCGACTTCATTGAAGTAAGAATTTTTTTCCTTTTTTATTCAGAATGATCTTTCAGCGCCATGACGCAGCACTGCTGTCGTCCAAAATTTACCAGGTTAAATTTACAGTGAATTATTGAAAAGTCATAAGTGAGCGACAATTTAATTGAGAGGATAGTTACATTGTTTTATTACCAGGTTACTGAAGTTATTTGTTTACTTATTTTTTTGTTGGGACGTTACACTGAATGTGAACGACATAATTGTAATTTTTACTGTTGAGAGGTTTAGGAATTTTTCTGTTTTGAGGTTACACTAGATAAGAATCATACACATATTATTTATTTTTAATTTTGTGGGGAGGTTACACTGTGAAAGAATTTTGTTTTGAGGTTACACTAAATCAGAATAATTATCAATAAAATTTATTATATTTTGTGGGGAGGTTACACCATTCCATGTTAACAGACCTCATATCATTGCTGAGCCACCACCAGTTTGTGCAGTGCTTTGTTGACAACCTGGGTCTATGGCTTCGTGGGGCCTGCTCCGCAATCAAACCCTACCATCAGCTCTTACCAACTGAAATCGGGACTCATCTGACCAGGCCACGGTTTTGCAGTCGTCTCGGGTCCAACCGATATGGTCACTATCCCAGGAGAGGCGCTGCAGGTAAGTGCTGTTATCAAAGGCTCTCGTGTCGGACGTCTGCTGCCACAGCCAACTAACGCCAGATTTCGCCGCTCTGTCCTAACAGATACTTTTGTCATATGTCCCACATTGATTTCTGCACTTATTTCACGCAGTGTTGCTTGTCTGTTAGCACTTACAACTCCATGCAAACGCCGCTGCTCTTGGGCGTTGTCCGTGAGAGATAATGCTTGAAATTTGGTATTATCGGCACACTTCGGACGCTGTGGGTCTTGGAATATTCCATTCCCTAACGATTTCCGAAATGAAATGTCCCATGTGTCCAACTACCATTCCGCGTTCAAAGTCTGTTAATTCCCGTCGAGCGCCAACAATCATGACGGAAACTTTTTCACATAAATGGTCTGAGAATAAATGACAGCTCAGCCAATGCATTGCCTTTTATACCTTGTTTACGCCATACTATCGCCATCTGTATGTGTGCATATCGCTATCCCACGTCTTTTTTCACTTTAACGTAGTTTAACATTGAACAAAAGCTATACCGGTGTGCCTACGATGTAGATGAAGCTTTGGCACGTCGAAATCGTAACTGAACAACTGTAGATATGTAATAGTATATCACACGATATCACACCAAAATAATTGATGAAAAACTGTTTGCATCACTCGCGGGCTGGGGTATCAGTCACAACGAGACACAACTTCACACCAGCAAAGACAATGCTGGACATCGACTTCTGCTGACACACAGACTGCCGCCCCGCCCCCTTCCGGCCGGGGTGGCCGTGCGGTTCTAGACGCTTCAGTCTGGAACCGCGCGACCACTACCGCCGCAGGTTCGAGTTCTGCCTCGGGCATGGATGTGTGTGATGTCGTTAGGTCAGTTAGGTTTAAGTAGTTCTAAGTTCTAGGGGACTGATGACCTCAGATGTTAAGTCCCATAGTGCTCAGAGCCATTTGGAACATTTGAGCCCCACCCCTATCACCCCTCCCCCTCTCTGAATACCACAATTGCCACTTCAGTAGCAGGATGGCGAAAAAAAGCAATTCTAGGGTGTCCACATTCATTTCTACTTTAAACTAAGACGTTTTACCTTTGAGCGACATCTGTATGCATAAGCGCCTGATATGGGTAAAACATGCTGGAAACGCGTTGCACAGTTTTAAATTAAACATAAAATAAATAAATGTGACTGATAGAAAAAATACGAATGATTATTCCTCACGGTCATAAATTTAGCTGCATGGCCACAATTAACTAACATACTCTTTCCAGTATCCGATTAACAACATCCTGTTCCGCTGAACAGGCTTGGTGCACAGTTGTGGCGGTCGCCTGACTTACAGGATGCCTCTTGATTTCCTTCTAGTAGAGAATCTCAGCCGGAGCGCGACACCTCGTAGTCCTTGTTCGCGAGCAAAATTTCTTGGTTCATGTACACAAGCCCATGTAAGTGACTCAGTTCGCAGTTTCGTAATTAAATCGCTAAATCCATCGCTCTTACGTTCTACAGTTTATCTGATTTTAACGTCGTGCTTATTTCGTAAGATGTATATTACCTGACTCTCCTAGGAATATACGATCTGGTAATTTGAGCAGTAAACAGCTTTCTCTTGGCCAGCGTCGCTCTGTCGGAGACTTCGTGGTGGTAGTAGTGGTAGTGGTAAGTTGCTATGGGACCAAACTGCTGAGGTCATCATCGGTCCCTACGCTTACACCTTACTTAATCTAACTTTAACTAACTTACGCTAAGGACAACACACACACCCGTGCCCGAGGGAGGACTCGAACCTCCGACGGGGGGAGCCGCGCGAACCGTGGCAAGGCGCCTTAAACCACGCGGTTTTCGTGATTATTTGGCACATACTAAACAAAGCCGTGACGAAACTCAGAGCTCTTCTCCGGATCTTCTGTATCCCCTCTTTCAGTGCTACTTGGGACGTTGCCAGTCTCAGGAGCTGCAGTCAACTATCGGTAGAACGAGGGTTGCGTCAGCTACCTGCTTCGCTGGTGGACTAGAACTGCTGAGGATTCCTCCAATCAGCTTCAGTCTGGGATCTGGTTTTTTTACAACTAGTTTTCATTGTTCGTTGCACTTTAGGTTGCTCCACACGGTTACATCCAGATGTTTTACAGTTGTTATTGTTTCCGGTGATTTATGACCGGTAGTTTAACCTCACAATATTTAATGTAATTGAACCACGACACTTTACATTTATTAATGTTGGGATCGACTCCCAATCCCTGCATGTAGCGTCGATATTCTACATGTCCTATTCCGTCGTTCTCAGTTGCAGCTTGTCACAACTGACGTCATTTCACCCCTAAATGTAAGCGTACAAGGAGCGCTCAATAAATAATAAAAAAACATTTTTTCTCGGTCGATTTCGGTTGATAAAATGTGGAATTTGTTGTGGCACATCGTGCAATATTACCACTTCAGCCCCTATAATTTATGAAGTTCCAATAGATCGCGGCGCTATATATAGCCTTCAAAATGGCGTCTGTAAAGTAAGTGCGTTCCAAGCAGAGACCTTCATTGAGTTCCTTTGGCGGAAAACCAGAGCATCGCAGATATTCAGAGGCGCTTGTAGTATGTCTACGAAGAACCAGCAGTGAAGAAAAGCAAGGTGAGCTGCTGGGCGAGGCGTCTGTCATCATTGCAATGCGGTGGCGCAATCCTGTCCGATCTCAAACGTGCCGGCTGGCCGCACACAACTGTGGCTCTTGCAGTGTTGTTAACTGGGGACACTCGCATTCGAGGTGATCGACGGATCACAGTCGAAAGCTTCGCTGCACAACTGGGCGTTTCTGTTGGTCGTACTGACACACTCGTGGGTACTCAAAGGTGTGTGCCCGCTCGGTCCCTCACCGCGTAACAGAAAACCATAAAGAGCAAGGAATGAGCATCTGTGAGGAATTTCTTGTCCGTTACGAGGCTCATAGACAATTTTTTGTAGAACATCGTCACAGGTGATGAAACATGGGTTCATCAATTCGAACCGGAAACAAAACTACTCACCACGTCTCCTCCGAAAAAAAGTTCAAAGCTGCACCCTCAACCGGCAAAGTCATGGCGACGATCTTCTGGGTCTCTGAATGGGTTCTCTGTTTGATGTCATCCCTCGTGGTGCAACGGTCAGTTCCGAAGTGTAATGTGCTACCACTTCAGCATGTTCGTCGTCACAGAAATGCAAAAGAAATTCTGTTCATCCACGACAAAGCAAGGGCTCACTCAAGCCTGCTCACCTGAGAGGAGCCGGCCGGAGTGGCCGTGCGGTTCTGGGCGCTACAGTCTGGAGCCGAGCGACCGCTGCGGTCGTAGGTTCGAAACCTGCCTCGGGCATGGATGTGTGTGAAGTCCTTAGGTTAGTTAGGTTTAATTAGTTGCTGGTTGCTAGTTCTAGGCGACTGATGACCTCAGAAGTAAAGTCGCATAGTGCTCAGAGCCATTTGAACCATTTTTTGAACCTGAGAAGAGCTCACAAAACGTCACTGGACTGTTGTTTCACACCCATCCTGCAGCCCGGATTTCACACCTTGCGATTTCCATCCGTTTGGCTTAGTGAAGGATGCATTCCGTGGAAAGCAGTACGTTGGTGATGTGGAGGTTATTGCTGCAGCAAGACGTTAGCTCCGATATCGACGAGTATAGTAGTACCAGGCAGGTATACGGGCCCTCCCAGCAAGGTGACGTAAGGACGTCGCATTGAACGGAAACTGTTGAAAAATTGGGTTTTGTAGCTAAAGGAGTGGGGAACCATATGGGGTATTGGAATCCTAATTAAAAGCAACTTGCTTTCAGAAAGAATACATTGTATTAGTTACTCAACGCCCCTCCTAAATTAATGTCGTGGCATCTACTTCTACATCCATACTTCGCAAGCTACCTGACGGTGTGTGGCCTAGGGTACCTTGAGTACCTCTATCGGTTCTTCCTTCTATTCCAGTCTCGTATTGTTCGTGGAAAGAAAGACTGTCGGTATGCCTCTGTGTGGGCTCTAATCTCTCTGATATTATCCTCATGGTCTCTCCGCGAGATATACGTGGGAGGGAGCAATATACTGCTTGACTCTTCGGTGAAGGTATGTTCTCGAAACTTCAACGAAAGCCCGTACCGAGCTACTAAGCGTCTCTCTTGCAGAGTCTTCCACTGGAGTTTATCTATCATCTCCGAAACGCTTTCGCTATTACTAAATGATCCTATAACGAAGCGCGCTGCTCTCCGTTGGATCTTCTCTATCTCTTCTATCAACCCTATCTCGTACGGATTCCACACTGGTGAGCAGTATTCAAGCTGTGGGCGAATAAGTGTACTGTAACCTACTTCCTTTGTTTTCGGATTCCATTTCCTTAGCATTCTTCCAATGAATCTTAGTTTGGCATCTGCTTTACCGACGATTAGTTTTATATGGCCATTCCATTTTAAATCATTCCTAATGCCTACTCCCACGTGATTTATGGAATTAACCGTTCGCCCCCGGTAGCTGAGTGATTAGCCGGCACGGTAGCTCAGATCGATCAATAAGGAACTTAAACGGATGTCTCACGACGTCCGCCCCGAGCAGATGCAACGAACAAAAGCGAAAGAAAAAAGTGGTCAGCGCGACAGACTGTCAATCCTAAGGGCCCGGGTTCGATTCCCGGCTGGGTCGGAGATTTTCTCCGGTCAGGGATTGGGTGTTGTGTTGTCCTAATCATCATCATTTCATCCCCATCGACACGCAAGTCGCCGAAGTGGCGTCAAATCGAAAGACCTGCACCAGGCGAACGGTCTACCCGACGGAGGGCCCTCGTCACACGCGATTATTATTATTATTATTATTATTATTATTATTATTATGGAATTAACTGCTTCCAGTTGCTGACCTGCTATATTGTAGCTAAATGATAAAGGATCTTTCTTTCTGTGTATTCGCAGCACATTAAACTTATCTACATTGAGATTCAATTGCCATTCCCTGCACCATGCGTCAATTCGTTGGAGATTCTCCTGCATTTCAGTACAGTTTTTCATTGTTACAACCTCTCGATATACCACAGCATTATCCGCAAATAGCCTCAGTGAACTTCCCATGTTATCCACAAGGTCATTCATATATACTGTGAATAGCAACGGTCCTACGACACTCCCCTGCGGCACACCTGAAATCACTCTTACTTCGGAAGACTTCTCTCCATTGAGAATGACGTGCTGCGTTCTGTTATCTAGGAACTCTTCAATCCAATCACACAATTGGTCTGATAGTCTGTATGATCATACTTTGTTCATTAAACGACTGTGGGTAACTGTATCAAACGCCTTGCGGAAGTCCCCTTCATGCGTCACTAGTCTACGTATATGTAAAATGTCAACTAAGCTGCCCTTAGGTACGGAAATAATGGATCGCTGGTGGGAGGAAAGCGGAACCTCTGTGCTACAACAGGCACAACCACACAGCTCGAGGGACGGCGTCGCTAAAGCAGCGTCACTGATGTCGACGTCCCGCCAGCACTGCATACCGCAGAAAGGCGAGTCAGCAAGTAATGCTCAATTTAACGTCGCGTTTCAGGCAGGCCGCAACAGAGTTTCTCTTAAGTTCTGTTTCACTCGCCTTTTGTGCCTCTGAATCTCTCTTAGCTTACTCCTATCAACCTAAGTAAAGTTGTTTTAAACACTGCAGAGCTTCACTAGGAATGAGCCTACAGGAGACAGTGAGACCTTCCCTTCCTAAAATTTAAGAACTAAGCTAATCTATCAAGTTTCAGAGGGACTTGCGGTTTAACAGAAAATGTTAACTTCGCCCCAATAAGCCTACGTCTCTTATAACACTTACCGTACATCGTCTGTCCGAAAGGTTTCGATATGATTTCATTCCTGGCATCAGCCCCGGCCGTTGTGGTCGAGCGGTTCTACGCGCTTTAGTCCGGAACCGCGCTGCTGCTACGGTCACAGGTTCGAATCCTGCTTCGGCCATGGATGTGTGTGATGTCCTTAGTTCAAGGGGACTGATGACCTCAGATGCTAAGTCGCATAGTGCTTAGAGCCATTTGAACCTGGCGTCAGCGAAGTAATTTAGGTAGCGGCTTGAACTAACAACTGTAAACAACAAATGTCCATTCGATTTGTCGTTTGTGAACAGACAATGTTAACCAATGGATGTGCGGTCGTAGAGTGTCAGTATTGTTGTGTAATAAATCTAAATGGAGAAACATCTACATGCAGTTACAAACTCCTCAAGCCACCGTACGGTCCACGGTGGAAGGTGCATTTAACCACTACTTGCCCTGTCCTGTCCCACTCAGAAATAGAGCGAGGGAAGAACGACTGCCTATATGCCTCCGTACAAACCCGTTTCTATTATCTCATCCTCGTGGTCCTTACGCGAAATGTATGTTGATGGCAGAAGAATCGTTCTGCGGTCAGATTCAAATGTCGGTTCTCTAAATTTTCTTAATAGAGGTTCACGAAAAGAGCGGAAAATTTGGAAATTCGTGGTAAGGTCTTATGGGACCAAACTGCTGAGATAATCGCTCCATAAGCTTACGCACTACTTAATCGAGCTTAAACTAACTTATGCTACGGACGACACACACACACCGATGTCCGATGGAGGACTCGAACCTCCGTAATACTCGCGTGTTGACTGAACCTTCTGGAAGCAAATCTAGGGTTGAAGACACTCTCTAGAATGTTTTGAAGAGAAGAAAAGTCTGTGCAGAGTCTATCCCGCACATCTTGACTTCCGAACGATAACAACGATATGTGGACGCCTGCAGCCACTAGACTGAAATGCAAAACACACTTTTATTTACAAGAAAAAATCTTCACTGGTGACGAAACTTGGTGTTATCGATACGAACTTACCACAAAACAACAATGTGCAGAAATTCACGTAAAGGGTCAACACTTTGTCGACACAACCGACATTCGAGTCAACGTGACCCTCGAGTTGACCAACATCCCAAAGATTGAATTACATCAACAGGACAAGTTGAAAATTTGTGTCAGACTGGATGTCGAACTCAGGTCTCCCGCGCACTAGACGGATGCTCTGACCTCTAAGCCATACAGACACTGTGGTCATCGCATACTGCACCGACTACCCTAGCACGCCTCCTGCAAGACTCAAATTCTAAACTTATCCACACGCTAGTCACTTATTGCCCCTGCCCATTATCTTCATTACTCGCGGCGTTTCGTCGATTCCCACAAGAGTTAGAAATGTCCGAAAGAACAGACACCACATCTACATTCTTAGAATGGATTTTCTCGCTGCACGTTTGTCGAACGTGGGTAATGACACTTAACGTAAATGAATGACAGAAATACAGGCGGAATCAAATCTGGAGAAGTTGAATGGTCTGGGGAAGAGAGAAAATAATAGGGTAAGGTGAGCGGGATGAGATGGAGGAGAGAAAATAGAAACAGACAGGCATGGGAGAACGGTGGATGCTGTTGAGAATGTACCATAAATATTGGTTCGCTGTTAGACGGAAGGAACACAGGTGGGAAGTGTCGAGAGGGAGGCTACGCCGGTGATATCATATGTAGAGCTTTAATCTGCTCTTGAATGCAGATTGTTTCGGAATAGACCTAGTTAGAGGACAGTTTGTTCCGGAGTGTACGGCAGAAATGGAGGAGGATATAGACAAACATTTAGTGTCATGCATAGGTACAGCCTATGTGCGGAACGTATCAGATCTTGTGTTACGGAATGAAGATAGCCATTTTATTTGCGAGAAAATGTATTGACTCCAGTGAGTAAGAAATCGATGAAGAAAACAAAGCCTCTAAAAATCGCGCCTACTAAACGGCGAGTACACCTTAGATGATCCCAGTAAACACTGTCGCGATCAAGCAGCTGAATGTTACAAAGAAATCTAACACAAACATTCAAGCCGAGCTAAAGTAGCAAGGGAAGCTGCCTCCAGCCCCCGTAAACAGAAAATCTAAGCAAACCAAAATCGCATCCCACTTGGATTACCATACATACATATTATTCCAGTACAATTTTCAAGGAATCTTAAACATGTAATGGGTAATGACTATTATCCAACCGATAACGACTGATCCCTGACTCTCATTCTGGTTACATCGCATGACGATTATCAATGTCCTGTACCTTGTCGGAGTCGTGGAAATGTCTACTTCTATTTAGTTTATGATTATGATATTCTAGTTGAAAAGGGAACGGCATAACCGGTTGTGTTTAAGAGAAAATGTACTTTTTGAGCTTATTTTGGCGAATGTCAAATTTTGAAGGGTCACTGCTGCAAAACCGCAATCACATTAACAATTTCCTTTTCCCAGCTTAAAGAGACAACAGTGCTCCACTTACGGGCGTAGTTTCGTTGCTTTTCGATCAGTCGCTTTGTCACAGTATTGGCGGATGTGCAGGGTGACGCAAAGGTCTGTATACACTTCTAAAAATGTCGAACAGTGTGAGGAGTCATAACGGCGTTTGGTAGGGGCTGTCTGCAGGTGGGGGCGCAACTTACATAGGAGCTGTGGCCACAGCGGCAGCCATCTTGAAATCCACCATCTAGGATTTGCATTACATGTTTCAAATGGGAATGGGGTCATGTGGCACATCATTTTGAACTGCCACTTCTTCGGCCATACACATGTGAAATCTGTTTTAAGATATCTTTATTTGCGTGGGAGTTATGACGTGTTAAAGGTTAGGACATTTGTCAGAATCGGCGTTACAACACGTGCTCAATTTGACCTCCATTGGCCTGAACACACAATCGGAGTCTTTTTACTGGTTCTGCTGCACACGTCGCAGGATCTGTGAGTCAACAGAGGCACACGCCTCCTCAATACACTTGTAAAGATGAGCTACACCGTTGGTTTTTACCTCATATACGATTGATTTCAAATGTTCCCACAGATAAATGTGAAGAGGTGTAAGATAAGGGGACCCTGGTGGCCATTCAATAGGACACTCTCCTATCTGTCCAGTGACCTCCAAACTGTTCATCCAGAAACAATCTGACTTCAGCAGCATAGTGGGGAGGGGCACCGTTTTCTTGGAAGGAAGCTGGGGCATCACCCTTCGGATTCAACAGCGTTGGAAGCCATAATCAAGGGGCATGTTAAGATATCACTCCCCATTCAAGGTTCCATCAATGAACACCGGACCAACGATTCTTGTGTTCCAAATCCCACACCAAACCATCACTTTTTCACCACTAGCACCTTTACAGGGATCCACCCAAGAGGGGGGGGGGGGGGGGGGGGGAGTGCATCTGATCAGTAACGATGGTTCTGTTTGTTTACTTCTCCTTGCACATAAAAATTAGCTTCATCACTGAACAACACCTGTCGTATGAAGTTTGGATTCCCCTTACACTGATCCAGACCCCATTCTGCAAACTACACCCGTCGGTTAGTGTCGTCCTCCGGGAGATGACGTTACAACTGAAACTCGTACGGGTGCCATTGGTGTCTATGTGCAACACACGCAGGAATGAAGGCTGACTGACGCCAGATATTGCCAATAACCGGCGCGTAATGCGATATGGACTTTTCACAAACCATGTCACAGTTGCTGTCGCAGTCTCCTCGTCTGTGGCTATTCTTGGACGTCCACTGCGTGGCTTGTCCACCACAGAAACTGTTGCACGAACTTGTCCAACAACTTGGATACTGTCATATGTGAACTGTCATTTCTCTCAGGATGCCGGGCACTGAAGTCAGCAGCAATCACCCTGACACTTTATCCACACTCATGAACACAATTTCAATGCATTTCTGCTGTGTAAGTGCCACTGTGGATCACCTGCAACAATAGACAAAACTGATCACCGTCTTGTAATTTTAGCTAGTTGTAATTTATACACAAATAGAAATATCTTAAAACAGGTTTCACATTCTTGAGAAAGAGGCAGTTCAAAATGATGTGCCACGTGACCCCCCCCCCCCCCCTCCCTTTTGAAACACGTAACCCAAATCCAAGTTGGCGGGTTTGAAGATGGCCGCCCCTGTCCCCATAGCTCCTGTTAACTTGCACCCCAACCTACAGACACCCCATACCAGACTCCATTATGATTCCCCACGCCGTTCGACTTTTACAGGGGTGTATCCAGACATCTGCCTCACCCTGTAAATTGCCGCAATCCGCCTAATGGTGAACGTATTAACTAGACGAAAAGGGTAAATGTTAGATCTGTTATTGCCTTTCACAGCTATTAAGTTTTTATGCACATATGTCTAGAAGCTCTAATATCACGTGTATAATTTATTTGTTTTTGCGTTATGCAATGCGTGTTCACGTATGCTACACTCCTGGAAATGGAAAAAAGAACACATTGACACCGGTGTGTCAGACCCACCATACTTGCTCCGGACACTGCGAGAGGGCTGTACAAGCAATGATCACACGCACGGCACAGCGGACACACCAGGAACCGCGGTGTTGGCCGTCGAATGGCGCTAGCTGCGCAGCATTTGTGCACCGCCGCCGTCAGTGTCAGCCAGTTTGCCGCGGCATGCGGAGCTCCATCGCAGTCTTTAACACTGGTAGCATGCCGCGACAGCGTGGACGTGAACCGTATGTGCAGTTGACGGACTTTGAGCGAGGGCGTATAGTGGGCATGCGGGAGGCCGGGTGGACGTACCGCCGAATTGCTCAACACGTGGGGCGTGAGGTCTCCACAGTACATCGATGTTGTCGCCAGTGGTCGGCGGAAGGTGCACGTGCCCGTCGACCTGGGACCGGACCGCAGCGACGCACGGATGCACGCCAAGACCGTAGGATCCTACGCAGTGCCGTAGGGGACCGCACCGCCACTTCCCAGCAAATTAGGGACACTGTTGCTCCTGGGGTATCGGCGAGGACCATTCGCAACCGTCTCCATGAAGCTGGGCTACGGTCCCGCACACCGTTAGGCCGTCTTCCGCTTACGCCCCAACATCGTGCAGCCCGCCTCCAGTGGTGTCGCGACAGGCGTGAATGGAGGGACGAATGGAGACGTGTCGTCTTCAGCGATGAGAGTCGCTTCTGCCTTGGTGCCAATGATGGTCGTATGCATGTTTGGCGCCGTGCAGGTGAGCGCCACAATCAGGACTGCATACGACCGAGACACACAGGGGCAACACCCGGCATCATGGTGTGGGGAGCGATCTCCTACACTGGCCGTACACCACTGGTGATCGTCGAGGGGACACTGAATAGTGCACGGTACATCCAAACCGTCATCGAACCCATCGTTCTACCATTCCTAGACCGGCAAGGGAACTTGCTGTTCCAACAGGACAATGCACGTCCGCATGTATCCCGTGCCACCCAACGTGCTCTAGAAGGTGTAAGTCAACTACCCTGGCCAGCAAGATCTCCGGATCTGTCCCCCATTGAGCATGTTTGGGACTGGATGAAGCGTCGTCTCACGCGGTCTGCACGTCCAGCACGAACGCTGGTCCAACTGAGACGCCAGGTGGAAATGGCATGGCAAGCCGTTCCACAGGACTACATCGAGCATCTCTACGATCGTCTCCATGGGAGAATAGCAGCCTGCATTGCTGCGAAAGGTGGATATACACTGTACTAGTGCCGAGATTGTGCATGCTCTGTTGCCTGTGTCTATGTGCCTGTGGTTCTGTCAGTGTAATCATGTGATGTATCTGACCCCAGGAATGTGTCAATAAAGTTTCCCCTTCCTGGGACAATGAATTCACGGTGTTCTTATTTCAATTTCCAGGAGTGTATATTGCCGGACTTCTGAACAGTATTTCCATTTTATTTTTCACTGTTGCAGTGTTTGCTTCGGCGTTTCCTGTAAGAGAGGAAAACAATCGCCTTCCATTCGTTGTTGTCGACCTTTGCGAGCCAGTAAATAATTCGTCGCCTTGTACTTGTGTGAAACCATGTAATATTTACGGAGTTGTGAAAAGTCAATAGTGATCAGCGTGCGTGCCTACTTTGAGTTTCGTATCACAGCCAGTAAAGAAAACTTCTGAATGTCTCAGTATTAGTGAAAGTACAGTGAAGAGAATTCCGAGAGAATATACAGAAACTTCAAGTCTCGTACCACCAAAAAAAGAGTTCTGACAGGCGGTAAAAGTTTGCATTGGACGAGTTTACACAAGGATTTATAGGAAGGTAACTCCAAGACTTGTAATGCGGAAAAGCCGTTTCCAAAAGTAGCAGCTCTATTCCAAGAGTTGAGGGCTGATAACGAAGACTTTCCTGACATGAGTAAGACACCTCTTTCACGTGCTATTCGGATATTGGGCTTCAGATACAAAAAGTCCAACAGAAAACCTCTGTTGATGGAATATAATCTAGCAGCAAGTAAAAGAGACGAGCTGTTCCTGGAAATATACTTGCGAAACACCTGATGGACTATTTATTAGCCGCGCGGGATTAACCGAGCGGTCAGGAGCGCTGCAGTCGTGGACTGTACGGCTGGTCCCAGTGGAGGTTCGAGTCCTCCCTCGGGCATGGGTGTGTGTGTTTGTCCTTAGGATAATTTAGGTTAAGTAGTGTGTAAGCTTAGGGACTGATGACCTTAGGAGTTAAGTCTTATAAGATTTCACACACACTATTTATTACACTGATGAGAGGTGATGTGGTGCAAATTTCAGAAAATTTGCATAGCAGGAAGAAAAAATGCCGTAAGCAACAAAACATATACGACTGTCAAAAAGAAATGTTCAGTAGTGGAATGGATCGAAAGGATCAATTCAAGCAACTTCTGGGACAGCAAAAACGATTATAATTTGCCACATTGGGAACGAAGACGGATTCGTGCAAAATGCTGACTTTTGTTTTGTTGGGCAAAAAGGAGATGCAGACAATCATTCAGAGATGAATGCCAGACACTAGAAAGAGCGGTTTAGAAGTGTTCTCGAAAAATTTCCAAACATACCTTCGATTGTTATATATATGTCTCATAGATCAAGCTCCATAACACACGATGATAAGTCCAGTATCATGAAGTCCACCTGTGAAATGGAGAACGGATCCTATTATTGAACGTATGGAAAGCAATAACAGTAGCACTTCCATCTAATGCCACGTTATACCAGGAAATTACTAAAGCACTGAAATGCACGTGGCCACACTTGGGAAGTGTATTGCGCTGAGTGAACAAGGAAATAAAGCTTCTGTGGTTTCATGTGGCACTCTGTGTATTCTACACCACTGGGCCTTTGCCAAGAACAAGGTATACTATGTGATCAAAAGCATCCGGACACCCCAAAAAACATACGTTTTTCGTATTAGGTGCATTGTGCTGCCACCTACTGCCAGATACTCTGTATCAGCGACCCCAATAGTCATTAGACATCGTGAGAGAGTAGAATGGGGCGCTCCGCGGAACTCACGGACATCGAACGTGGTCAGGTGATTGGGTGTCACTTGTGGCACACGTCTGTACGCGAGATTTCCACATTCCGAAACATCCCTAGGCCCACTGTTTTCGATGTGACAGTGAAGTGCAAACGTGAAGGGACACGTACAGCACAAAAGCGTACAGGCCGACCTCGTCTATTGACTAACAAAGACCGCCGACTGTTAAAGAGGGTCGGAGTGAGTAATAGGCAGACATCTATCCAGACCATCACACAGGAATTCCAGACTGCATCAGGATCCACTGCAAGTACTCTGACAGTTGGCAGGAGGTGAGAAAACCTGGATTTCATGGTCGAGCGGCTGCTCATAAGCCACGCATCACGTCGGTAAATGCCAAGCGACCTCTCGCTTGATGTAAGGAGCGTAAACATTGGACGATTGAACAGTGGAAAAACGTTGTGTGGAGTGACGAATCACGGTACACAATGTGGCGATCCGATGGCAGGGTGTGGGTATGGCGAATGCCCAGTGAACGTGATCTACCTGCGCCTGTAGTGCCAACAGTAAAATTCGGAAGCGGTGGTGTTATGGTGTGGTCGTGCTTTTCATGGAGGGGGCTTACATCCCTTGTTGTTTTGTGTGACACTATCACAGCACAGGCCTACATTGATTTTTAAGCGCCTTCTTGCTCCCTCCTGTTGAAGAGCAATTCGGGCATGGCGACTGCATCTTTCAACACGATCGAGTGTCTATTCATAATGCACGGCCTATGGCAGAGTGGTTACACGACAATAACACCTCTGTAATGGATTGGCCTGAATCCTATAGAAGACCTTTGGGATGTTTTGGAATGCCGACTTCATGCCAGGCCCCACCGACGGACATCGATACCTCTCCTCTGTGCAGCACACCGTGAAGAATGGGCTGCCATTCCCCAAGAAACCTTCCAGCACCTGAATGAACGTATGCCTGTGAGAGTGGAAGCTGTCATCAAAGCTAAGGGTGGGCCAACGCCATACTGAGTTCCAGCATTACCGATGGATGGCGCAACGACTTGTAAGTCACTTTCAGCCAGGTGTCCGGATACTTTTGATCACACAGTGTAGCAGAGAGGAACGAGAATTTTAAGATAAATGACAGACACTATGGGAAGTACTGCTCAAAGTGTATGGAGGAATACAGTGATCATGAGCTCAGAGTTGAAAATAAATAACATAAAAAGAGCCGACATGTTTGATATAGCAACAGAACCATTGCTGATCCAAGTAGACAACTGCATTAGTAGCAGCGATACCTCATACAGCAGTGAAAGCGATTATGATTGGTTTTATTTCATTCATCATTCGCCCTGCAAAATTTGTTCGGGGTAATCGACTTTTCATTTACTTTTTAATGTATAGTACTTTTCGTTTTTCATTTATTTAGAGCTGCTTGTATATCGAGCTTTCACTTGTAATTTCCCATTTTATTGACCCATACTCGCAACGACAACTGAACACGGCAATGCAGTATACGAATACTAGTACGAAGTTGCCATTCTTCGTTGGTGAATAGGCGCTTACCGCTCGGTAGGGCCTACAATAATGGCAGCGCGCTGGTATATTAACTATGCTCCGTCACATCCTCTCCTGGACTGCAATTACCAACACAATTGCCTTATTAGCGCTTACCTGACAAACACGGGAAGGTTTCACTGATAATGACATATGATGTAACCAACGAAAATTCAAGTTCTACAATCGAGCTTTCTCCTCCACAATACCCACAACGGTAAGATAAAATGCAGCGGCTTGAGTTCAGTACACGAACAATGGTGGTAAAAATATCCTAACCGGCAGGGAGCGGAGACGAGTGCCACGCCTTGTCAAAAACAATCAGTTTCCAACCTAACAGTAATAATGCTGTCAATGAATCCTGCTCCATCGCAACGAGTTTCCCAGTGAACATTGCTAAGGGAACAGCATGCAAGGACATTTGTACACCGGTACTTTATTAAAAAATCGTTGTTCAGATTGGTCTCTAAGTCTTCAGTGGGCTTAAACACACTGAAACTGGGCAGTAGCTGACTGGAGGAGTGTGCTGTGGTCTGACGAGTCACATTTTTTCCTCTTTTTTCAAATGATGCGAGGTATCTTGAGCTTCGACTGCCCAGTGAGGCGTTCAAGCTGCAGTGTGGTGAGGATGTCGTTCAGACTGGAGGCAGTCCTGTGATATTTCGGGTGCAGTTCCCGTACCGTGACTCGGTCCACTCATTCGGGGTATCGTGAACATGAACCGGGATGTTTGCTTCAACAAAGTGTTGTCTTTCTCCAACACCTTGATGATGGGTATGCTATGGACACTTCTGTCCTGTAAGATGGCAACAGCGGTGTCTGGGGCTGTGCGCACATGCACGTGGTTTGATCAAGAATCTGCCGCGACATCGCACCTCGACTGTCCCAGTAAATCACCCGACCTTAATCCCACTGAAAATGTCTGGAACAATATTGAACAGCGAGTGAAACGTAGCAATCAATATTGAGCAATTTGGAGCGTTACAGAATTTAACAATCAGTGAGTGGCTTCAGCTTGATGTGGCATGCAAGAAGAGACTTGTGGCCTCTCTTCCTTACCGAACTGAGGCAGTGATCAACGCCAGATGCAGTGTCACACGGCATTATCATGATGTCTCGTGGGGGCGACTAATTTTTTGTACTGTGTACCCGGTCCCCCAGCGAGAATTTCGAACGGATACGTTCTTCTTAGTAATTATAAGCGAGAAAAAACTGTAAAGAGTGATAAGTATAGCACATTCGTGACGTGGGATGGACAGAGGATGGACAAAAATACGGAAACAAACTGCCATGCCTAAAACGGTGTAGGAAAACTGTTGGCATTTAAAAAAGCTTCTAGTCATCTTGGAATGGATAAATGTAGGTCCTGTACGGTTTTCAAGAGAAACTTATACCACTCTTCCTGCAAAATAGTGCCAACTTCTGGTAACGATGATGTAGTTAGATACCTAAAATGGCTCTAAGCACTATTGGACTTAATATCTGAGGTCATCAGTCCCCTTGACTTAGAACTACCTAAACCTAATTAACCTAAGCACATCACACACATCCATGCCCGAGGCAGGATTCGAACCTGCGACCGTAGCAGCAGCGCTGTTCCGGACTGAAGCGCCTAGAACCGCTCGGCCACAGCGGCCGGCAGTTGGATAGCGATCACGCACCCTTCTCTAGAAAGTACGCCACAAGCGATCAATAATATTGAAACGTGGTGACGGAGTGGTCAGGGCAGATGCGACATTTCATCCTCGCGCTCTCAAAACTAACGCTGGAAGATGCGAGCTGTGCAAACAGGGGCGCTGTCGTGTTGAAACAGAACATCACCACTGGGGAACAAGTATTGTAGCTTGGTATGTAACTGATCGGCCAAGTGGTCTCATACTCCTTGGTAGTAATGCGACCTGGCAGACTAACCATGGGGCCCATGGAATACCACGATATGCGATATGGCTGACCAAATCATCCCCCCCCCCTCCCATATTTCACTCATCACAATAAGCAGTCGGTATCGTCGGTTTGGGACGGCGTTCACCGGATGTAAACACGGCCATAAATTGGAAGTAGTGTAAAAGAAGACTGAATCAATAAAATTACTTTCCTCCATTGCTCCATGTGGCTTCGGCATCACAGTTTCCTGTTACGGACATTTGCGTCACTTACGAGTGGTTTTGGAAATCCAGACCGCGCTGCAGTCGCTGCTTATGGGGCTCCATTCGTGTTGTTTTGGTGCTGTCAGGGATCGTGAATCCGATATTCACTTCTTCAGTGACTTTTGCAGGTGTTGTCCTCTTGTTTTGCGTCATAATCCTCTTCAAAGATCGTCTGTCACGATCTCTCAACACACACTTTCCTCCGGGTAGTGACTTAGCGGACGATGCTTCACCCATTTTCCCTGCATCCGGTATAAATCTTCGATATGGTGCCTCTTGAAATACCAAACGCTCCGGCTTCCTTGGTTAAGGAAACACGAACAATTTGCACACGTACGAATTTACTTAGCTCCGACATAATGCACTCACAGCTATATAGAATACTAGTCTGACCACGACTGACGGTTGGCAAAGTACTGTGGGCGTTTCACAGATGCCGTTCATAGTCAAATACAACAGCAGCATCTGAAGGCTTGGCTAGCGTCTGCAAAGACGTCCATGCACGCATTTACCTCTGTTTTCAGTGTTTTTGTCCAATCCTTGTAAATTACACCTATTATAGAAGTATAATTTTTCTTTTGAATGTGTCACACAATTCTCTGAAGCTATCCAGTAGTACCACCATGAAAGACACTGACAGCAACAACAACAAAAAGGCAACACAAGGAAGGAATTGTGCGACATAAACGAAAGTTGGTAGGCGTGTTTCTACATCGGAAAGATTATATATATTCAAATCTCGTGCCAGTCGCACAAGAGTGGCGCTAGTAGCGCCACTACGAGGATGCAAATTTTTGGACATTTGTGGTAAGGCATTATGGGACCAAGCTGCTGAGGTCATCGGTCCCTAAGCCTACACACTATTTACTCTAACTTGGAAACTAACTTACGCTATGGACAACACACCCACCCATGCCCGTGGGAGGACTAGAACCTCCGACTGGGGGAGCCGCACGGACATTGACAAGACTACCCCGCGCGACTAGGATGCAAATCATATTAGCTTTGAAAATGGACGTGGTGAGTTGATGTTAGTCAAGAAAGCCTTTACGGCGACAAAGACGCCATTATCAGCACCTCACTGAGTTTGAACGAGGTTCCGTAATACGGCAACCAGAAGCTAGATGTTCCATCTGCGATACTGCAGAAAGTCTTGGCAGGAATGTAGGCTCTGCACGTGGGTACTGGCAGCGGTGATCACGATAATGTCCAGTCGGAAGAAGACTGGGTTCCGGACGGCCACGTGGCACTACCGAAAGGGAAGATCGTCGTGTTCAGCATACGGCTCTGGAGCATCATATTGCATCCGCTGCAGCAATTTGAGCAGCAGTTGCACCACAGTAACACAAAGAACGTTGCAAATCGATTGCTTCAAGGATTGCTCCGATCTAGACGCTCTGTAATGTGCATCCCATTGAACCCAAATCACCGCCATTTGCGACTTCAGTGGTGTTACCTGAGAGCTCATAGGAGGACAGGGTAGAGGTCTCTAATGTTTTCTGATGAAAGATGATTCTGCCTCGGTGCCAGTGAAGGCCGTGTGTTGGTTAAAAATAGACCAGTTGAGGTCTTGCAACCAACATGACTGCGTGGTAGACACACTGGACCTACATCAGGAGTTATGGTGCGCGGTCTAGATTTGGTATGACAGCAGGAACTCTCTTGTAGTTATCCCACACACCCTGACTGCAAAACTGTACATCAGTCTGGTGATTCGAACTGTTGTACTGCCATTCTTGAGCAACAAGCCGTGGGGTCTTTACCAACAGGATAACTTTCGCACACATACCTCTCTTGTAACTCAACAGAGTGTCGACATGTTGCCTTGGCCTGATCGATCACCAGAGTTGTCTCCAGAGGAGCACATATAGGACATGATGGGACGAGGACTCCATCGTCATCCACAAAAATCATTAACCGACCAAGTGCAACTCCAGCCCACAAACTGACATCCGGCACCTGTACAGGACAATGCATGCACGTTTGCACGCTTGAATTGAACATCCTGGCGGTGACACCGGTTATTAATGTATTAGCATTTCACATTTGCAAAGCTGTATTGTTAATCATTTAAATATGTTACCTAGACGAATGTATTCCCGAAATTTCATTATTCTACATTAATTATTTTTTGGTGTTGCTGTTTTTCCGTCAATATACTTACGACATATTAATATTACTCTTTTAATTTGTTTTTCCATCCACTTTACCTGCGAATGTCGATAGTAATCATTACTGGCGACAGATTAGTATGATTCGTTTTTTTCCCTCTCCTATTCTGCGAATCTTATTTCGATGTTACCATAAGATAATGGTATTATTTTATCATTGTTACTGTTATCTCAGTGCAATCTAGTGACTTTGACTTGTGTTATCTCTACGCACACCATGATTATGTTTAGATGTGATTAGTTGCCGTTTTTAACCTCTTGATTTATTACTGAGTAGAATGGCCTAGAAAATTGTTTTGCATACATTCTAGTGTTTCCATTTCCACTTGCGTTATAATCGCCATCTTGGTTGTTGTTGTGGTCTTCACTCCTGAGACTGGTTTGATGCAGCTCTCCATGCTACTCTATCCTGTGCAAGCTCTTAGTGTACTCATCTCTTGGTCTGCCCCTACGATTTTTACCCTCCACGCTGTCCTCCAGTACTAAATTGGTAATCCCCTGATGCCTCAGAACATATCCTGCCAACCGATCCCTTCTTCTAGTCAATTTGCGCCACAAATCCTCTTCTCCCCAATTCTATTCAATACCTACTCATTAGTTATGTGATCTACCCATCTAATCTTCAGCATTCTTCTGCAGCACCACATTTCGAAAGCTTCTATTCTCTTCTTGTCCAAACTATTTATCATCCATGTGTCACTTCCATACATGGCTACACTCCACACAAATACTTTCAGAAACGACTTCCTGACACTTAAATCTATACTCGATGTTAACAAATTTCTCTTCTTCAGAAATGCTTTCCTTGCCATTGCCAGTCTACATTTTATATCCTCTCTACTTCGACCATCATCAGTTATTTTGTTCCCCAAATAGCAAAACTCCTTTAGTACTTTAAGTGTCTCATTTCCTAATCTAATTCCCTCAGCATCACTCGACATAATTCGACTACATTCCATTATCCTTGTTTTGCTTTTGTTGATGTTCATCTTATACCCTCCTTTCAAGACACATTCCGTTCAATGGGTCTTCCAAGTCCTTTGCTGTTTCTGACAGAATGACAATGTCATCGGCGAACCTCAAAGTTTTTATTTCTTCTCCATGGATTTTAATACCTACTCCGAACTTTTCTTTTGTTTCCTTTACTGCTTGCTCAATATACAGATTGAATAGCATCGGGGAGAGGCTACAACCCTGTCTCACTCCCTTCCCAACCACTGCTTCCCTTTCATGTCCCTCGACTCTTATAACTGCCATCTGGTTTCTGTACAAATTGTAAATAGCCTTTCGCTCCCTGTATTTTACCCCTGCCACCTTTAGAATTTGAAAGAGAGTATTCCAGCCTACAGCTTTCTCTAAGTCTACAAATGCTAGAAACGTAGGTTTGCCTTTCCTTAATATTTCTTCTAAGGTAAGTCGTAGGGTCAATATTGCCTCACGTGTTCCAACATTTCTACGGAATCCAAGCTGATCTTCCCCGAGGTCGGCTTCTACCAGTTTTTCCATTCGTCTGTAAAGAATTCGGTTTAGTACTTTGCAGCTGTGACTTATTAAACTGATAGTTCAGTAATTTTCACATCTGTCAACACCTGCTTTCTTTTGGACTGGAATTATTATATTCTTCTTGAAGTCTGAGGGAATTTCGCCTGTCTCATACATCTTGCTCACCAGATGGTATAGTTTTGTCAGGACTGGCTCTCCCAAGGCAGTCAGTAGTTCTAATGGAATGTTGTCTACTGGCGTGGCATTTTTTCGACTTAGGTCTTTCAGTGCTCTGTCAAACTCTTCACGCAGTATCATATCTACCATTTCATCTTCATATACATCCTCTTCCATTTCCATGATATTGTCCTCAAGAACATCGCCCCTATATAGACTCTCTATATACTCCTTCCACCTTTCTGCTTTCCCTTCTTTGCTTAGAACTGGGTTTCCATCTGAGCTCTTGCTATTCATGCAAGTGGTTCTCTTTTCTCCAAAGATCTCTTTAATTTTCCTGTAGGCAGTATCTATCTTACCCCTCGTGAGATAAGCCTCTACATCCTTACGTTTGTCTTCTAGCCATCCCTGCTTAGCCGTTTTGCACTTCATGTCGATCTCATTTTTGAGACGTTTGTATTCCTTTTTGCCTGCTTCACTTACTGCATTTTTGTATTTTCTCCTTTCATCAATTAAATTCAGTATCTCTTCTGTTACCCAAGGATTTCTACTAGCCCTCGTCTTTTTACCTACTTGATCCTCTGCTGCCTTCACTATCTCATTTCTCAAAGCTACCCATTCTTATTCTATTGTATTTCTTTCCCCATTCCTGTCAATTGTTCCCTTATGCTCTCCCTGAAACTCTGTACAACCTCTGGTTCTTTCAGTTTATTCAGGTCCCGTCTCCTTAAATTCCCACCTTTTTGCAGTTTCTTCAGTTTTAATCTACAGTTCATAACCAATAGATTGTGGTCAGAGTCCACATCTGCCCCTGGAAATGTCTTACAATTTAAAACCTGGTTCCTAAATCTCTGTCTTACCATTATATAATCTATCTGAAACCTTTTAGTATCTCCAGGGTTCTTCCATGTATACAACCTTCTTTCATGATCCTTGAACCAAGTGTTAGCTATGATTAAGTTGTGCTCTGTGCAAAACTCTACCAGGCGACTTCCTCTTTCATTTCTTAGCCCCAATGCATAGTCACCTACTACGTTTCCTTCTCTCCCTTTTCCTACTGCCGAATTCCAGTCACCCATGACTATTAAATTTTCGTCACCCTTCACTACCTGAATAATTTCGTTTATCTCATCATACATTTCATCAATTTCTTCGTCATCTACAGAACTAGTTGGCATATAAACTTGCACTACTGTAGTAGGCGTGGGCTTCGTGTCTATCTTGGCCACAATAATGCGTTCACTATGCTGTTTGTAGTAGCTTACCCGCACTCCTATTTTTTATTCATTATTAGACCTACTCCTGCATTACCCCTATTTGATTTTGTATTTCTAACCCTGTATTCACCTGACCAAAAGTCTTGTTCCTCCTGGCATCGAACTTCACTAATTCCCACTATATCTAACTTTAACCTATCCATTTCCATCTTGGTAGCCTCCTGAATTTATCCAAATATCTAGTTCTTAGTGAAATGAATACTCACTTTTGGCTGCCATTGCTACTTCGCACAACACTGTTCCATTAAGGAACACTGCTTGAGCGTTGTTATACTTAGCTTATTTTCACTAACGACGAACTTCCGGCAGTGCACATCTTCCTATGGCCCAACGCGTGACGACATCACTAGGACGCCCGATCGGTTATGAATTAAAGGCGTTTAAACGAGCTAGTGGGGTACCATATAGTCATTTTTTACAAGGGGACCGCCACATGTCACCCCCTTCCATTCAGAAATAATATTTAAATCTGCGACGTCGACGCCAAAAAACATGAATAATAAAATAAATATGATGTCAGCAGCAAGAAACAGGCACTTAGAATGCACTGGTCGTATAACTGAAATAAATATTAGTAAAAATGCCTGAATGTTTCACGAGAAACGAGGCTCATAAGGCACACACGTACCTCAGTCTCGATGGACACCCAGCGCACGCAGTTCTCGTTCCCAGTTAATTCCGAAGACCTGCCTTTTTCCATGATTCTCGCTGTGATTTCAAACTTCTGACGAGGCTACCGACGGCTGCAGACATCCACCACGCAGACACCACGAAAGACCTCTCACGTTTGTCCCACAACCACGCTAAAACGTGCGGTTTCGCGGCAACACGCCTCCGAATTACTGCGCATTGTCGAGATCGTTCTCATGCATTATTGTTATTATTGAATAAAACGGTCTTGTCTGCGAAAATATTGCCTTAACGACGCGTTTCTCCTTTGTAGGATATCATCAGATTACCATAGATTGAGAGACATTGGTAGAACTGTTACCGAGCTAACAGGAGCGTCTGCCATCGGCCAGATTTAGTGGGCGACGTTTTACATTATTTGTTGACTAGATTCCTATGATTTGCGACAGTACATTGTGTCCACATTCATTTCTTTGTGTCCACATTCATTTCTACCAGCTATCAACATTCCATAGTTCCACGATGACCAGGACTCAGCCTATTGAATTCGACGTAGAACTAGTCAAGCCTTTTTTTCTTCAAATACCTTCCGTAGGCCGTTTCGTATTTCTGCTAGCCCTTCTGCAGTCGCTTACACGATTTGTGATTATCGTTTCCTGTTAATTCCACCAACGTAACATATAAAATACTTTTGAAAGTGTAGATAGTTTCGTTTCGCGCCGTTTCTTTTGAAGAATGCTCAGTGATCTGTAATACATATTTATACAAAGCTTCGCTTTAATACGTCTATACAGCTACCGGAAAAAACATATTTCGTCATTCCACTCCAGGTACATAAAGAGCAATTTCCACGTCAATAATAGTATTTTTAGGTTGTTTCTATCCAAGACGCTCTTTTCTGGCACCTACTCCTGCTCGTTTTCTCGCGGTAGCGTTGTCTCTTCCCGAGCACGGGGTCCCGTGTTCGCTTCCCGGCGGTGTCAGGAAATTTTCGGTTGCCACGAGATGACTGGATGTTGTCGTGTCGTCTGCATCATCATCATTCATCCCTATTACGGTCGGAGGAACAAACCGCCTACATTAGGACCTTGCCAAGTACGGCGGTGCGGGTCTCCCTCATTGTTCCCCTACGCTCTGTCAAGAAGGATGGGACCTCATTCCCATTTCCACTCCTGTTGGATATTCTTCGCTCGGTTTCCATCCCCACATCGGCTGCAAGTTACATCGGCAGCAAACACATAGAAGAAACAGTGTGTGCTATTCTCCGGACAAGTGTTCAATATTTTGGGCGAGAAGTGACAGGGCGCAGTAGTCTCGGAAAGCAAAAAGCTCCAGTAATGTCCTTGAATAAGCTGCCAATCCTAGCCGACGCAAATACCAGCAGTGTGCTCTACCTGAAATTACGCGATAATGCCCGCGACACAACTCCCCATCCATCATCTGTAATATTCACCTAGTGCGGCACAGGAAAGAGCAGCCTGCAATACATCAGACAGTTATTACGTATGCGGCCCTCAAACAGGCTAAGCTCATTCCAATATGACGTGCAGAGGGCCCACATCTCCTTTACGCAATAGCGTCGCGCACATGATTGCTTCTTTGCTTTCAGTTTTCGTTGTCAGTCGTGCGCTTAGTACGAAAAATGACGAAGTTTGTCATCAGATTGCAATAAATTCGCCATTGTGGGTTGGAACTATTGCTGTTCGCATCAAAAGTCATATTTCCAGTGGATTTTTGTTATGTTTTATGCATATCTGCGAAGTACCTAATGAATATTAGGGTTTAACATCTCGTCGAAGACGCGATGAGTAGAGACGGGGCAAAAGCTCGGATTAGGAAAGAGCGAAGTTAGCAGGAGATATGTAGTTAGTATGCAACTTAAATGATTCAGCCAACAAGTTCGAGTAAGAAATATTTATTTAGTTTGCAAATTGGAGAATATTGTTTGTATTTGTCTTTAAGGTGAGTACCTTATTAGCAAAAGAACTGATATTTTTAAGAGGGGTTATGTTCTGTAACTCTTGATTTGACATACACGAAAGAATTGCCCAGAACATTCGGCTAAGCCTTTGTACATATTCTCTGTGATGAATCAGGTGCAAGTTTTCATTTAAAAGTGTGGAAAGGATTTGTTGTGTCTAATACCGCATCTATGACTTTTAACCTAAATATTTTCACACTTTTTATTCAGTTCTGTCAACGATGTACTGGTGTGGTGATAAAGTTTCTAAGGACCCGTAAAAATGCATCCCTTTTTAATCGTAGTAAAATTGTCTTATACTGCTCACGCTTCAGATCCTGAAGTTGAAGCGCAACTCACAGCATGTGAAGTTGAGGTTTATAACCCACTGGTCCTATAAGCGTTGCCTTATGCTTTACAGTTATTCCTTTCTCTTACCTGACTTTATTTCAAATGTTAAGTTCAGTACCTCGTCCAGGCAGACCTCCTGAATTGTATGCATTCACTGCACTATTAACGAAAAGGCAGTCATTCTTGAGCCTATTTTTTGTTGATAAGACGTAATCAAATGGTTCAAAAATGGCTCTGAGCACTATGCGACTTAACTTCTGAGGTCATCAGTCGCCTAGAACTTAGAATTAAACCTACCTAACCTAAGGACATGACGCACATCCATGCCCGAGGCAGGATTCGAACCTGCGACCGTAGCGGTCGCTCGGCTCCAGACTGTAGCGCCTGGAACCGCACGGCCACTCCGGCCGGCAATCGAATGGTTCAAATGGCTCTGAGCACGATGGGACTTTACTTCTGAGGTCATCAGTCCCCTAAAACTTAGAACTACTTAAACCTAATGTAAGTAGGCTGATTAGGTTTTTTTATTGGTAACGCCACCTCTGTATGAAAATCACTGGCTGTGCTGTGTGCAGTCTGTGGCTGCTTTGCATTGTTGTAATACTCGCCATTGTAGTGTTAGGCAGCTGGCTGTGAACAGCGCGTAGCGTTGCGCAGTTGGAGGTGAGCCGCCAGCAGTGATGGATGTGGGGAGAGAGATGGCGGAGGTTTGTAATTTGTCATGAACTGCTATATTTATATATGATGATATCAAGGTAAATACATTGTTCGTTCTCTATTAATATCTTTCATTTGCTAACTATCCCTATCAGTAGTTAGTGCCTTCCATAGTTTGAATCTTTTATTTAGCTGGCAGTAGTGGCGCTCGCTGTATTGCAGTAGCTTGAGCAGCGAAGATTTTTGTGAGGTAAGTGATTTGTGAAAGGTATAGTTTAATGTTAGTCAGGGCCATTCTTTTGTAGGGAATTTTGAAAGTCAGATTGCGTTGCGCTAAAAATATTTTATGTCAGTTTAAGCACAGTCTTGTATAATTGTTGAAAGGGGACGTTTCATATGTCGACCCTTAGCCGAGGATACCTCACTGGAATCTTCTGATTTTTTCTTGTAGTTTGTGTGTTTAGTGTAGCTTTTGTTTATTGCTAGCGCGTAACTGTAGAGAGAATCCCCTTTGTAGTTGTAGCCTTTCATTGTTGTACAGTAAAACAGTTGTGGCATGCATATAGATTTGCACCAAGTATTTCGCAGCTACGCTTGCAATTAACTAGATATTATTTTCAGTGCTATGTTAATGTGTTCTCCTATTTTTGCACTTCAAATTGTGCTTTTCTGTGTTATCGTGTGAAATATTGTGACAATTATGGCGTGTGAAAAACGTAACACTAGGCTCCAAAGTAAATTGAGAAATGATAGTGACGACGAGCGTAGCTTGCCAGCACCACTGGGTAATGAATTAACTAATGTTCAAAGTAGTAATTTGGTAATTGCGCATAGGGAAATGGAGCGGGCGGCAAACAATGGTGTAGACAGTGAAACAGGTAGTGAACAGGGAAGCGTTATCGATCGATTGGTCGGCAACAGCTCGCCTCAGGAATCGGGAATGACAGAACACAATATTGCAAATACTACAGACTCAGGTTTTGGGTTCTCACCGTTTTCTCAAATGAGTCAAGACACATTTTCCGCTTGTCAAAATGTGAATGTTGCCGGTGCAAATTCACTGCCGAGAAGCACTGAGGAACATGTTTCAGACACCAGTGCATTGTTATTACAATTAATGCAACAAATGGGACAAAAGCTTGAAAAGTTAGACACAATGGAACAAAATCAGAGACAAACACAGCAAAAGTTAGACACAGTGGAACAAAATCTTCAAAAGTTAGACACAATGGAACAACACCAGAGACAAACACAGCAACAGTTAGACGCAATGGGACAAAATCTTCAAAAGTTAGACACCACACTTGAACAAACACGTGAAGATTTAACTAGTGAGTTACATAACATTGAATCGAAATGTCAAAAAGTCTGTAATGACATAAAAACACAAATTTGTGAGCATTTTCAACCCATTTTTTCGCGGCATGAAAATGTATTACAGAATCACGAAGCAGCCATAAAAGGACTGCAAACCATTGTTCATGAAAATCACAACACCTTGCAAGCTAAAATTGACTCAGTTGCATCTACCGATTCGGTTACGCAACTTGCAAAAACTCAAGAAAACTTAAAGGACACAGTAGATACGATTTCAACACAAATGGACACTCTGAAACTTGGTTCAGAAAAACACGCTGAGGAAATGTGTTCACTATCGGAGAAAGTAGCCGAACTTTCGGATAAGGTCACTAACTTATCTACAAAGGTAGATGATGATCTGAATGACACAAGACCTGTAGCCTTCAATGACACAGAAGAGTATGAACAAATTAGAAAAATCAAACAGAATCAAAATCAAATCAATACACAGTACAAAAGAGAAATCCGAGAAGTACAAGATCAGCTGACACAGGTAATACAAGAATTACGTATTTCAGAGGATACTCGCGCCCCAATACGGGAAGAGGGACACAGAAATACGGAACAGCCACAAAATAATAACACAGGGCATTTCGGAAGTTATGAAAGAAATTGGCAAGGCGCATTGGATTTTGAGATGGAACCGCCGAAACGACGTAACAATGACCGATATGCGACTCGCCGACATGATGACTTTGACTATAAGCTGTTCATTACTACACGTAAATTCAAAACATTTAAGAATTCTGGCAACGACATTCATCCACAAGCATGGCTTCATCAATTCTCGCATTGTTTTCCTCCCAACTGGTCGTTAGAACACAGATTAGAATTTATGTGTGGCTACTTGGAGAATGAACCAGCTGTAAGAATGCGATCGGTAATTCACGATTGCCACAGTGAAGGAGAGTTTTACCATGCCTTCCTCTCAGCATATTGGTCTCAAGCCACACAAGATCGAGTAAAACATAGCATCATAATGATGAAACGTTTCGAACAATCTGAATTTTCCAGTCTTATGAAATATTTTGAAGACATGTTGCATAAGAATCAGTATCTTTCAAACCCATACAGCCCGTCAGAACTCATCCGCATTTGCTTAATCAAACTGCCTGAACATTTACGACATATTATTTCTTCTGAAGGCATTCAGCCGGATCCTGAAAAGTTAGAAGCAATCAGAGCCATTCCAGTTCCATCCACAAAAAAAACAAGTCCGCAGTTTTCTAGGTCTCGTAAATTTTTACCGTCGTTTTCTGAATATGCAAATTCTAGTTACACCAAAACTTTGTTCTCTCACTGGAAAAAATACTATTTGGAACTGGGACGAACAAGCACAGTTGGAATTCAGTTCTTTGAAAGAAGCGTTACTTAACGCGCCAATACTAGCTCATCCAGATCTGTCACAAGATTTCTGCCTTAGCACGGATTCTTCTAAAGTCGGTCTTGGTGCCCATTTATTTCAAGAAGCCATAGAAGATGACATTACTGTTCAGAAAACCATTGCTTTTGCTAGCCGAGTGCTAACAAAATCTGAAAAAAATTATTCCGTTACTGAATTAGAAGCTTTAGCTATCGTTTGGGCATTTAACAAATTCCGTTTCTTTCTTTCTGGTAAGCACGTAAAAGTATACAGTGATCATCGTGCATTACAATTTCTTATGTCTTCAAAATTAAATCATGACAGGTTAAAACGTTGGGCATTGTTTCTGCAAGAATTCCACTTTACAACAGTCTACATTCCCGGCAAGGAGAACATTGTTGCGGACGCGCTGTCACGCGCACCGGCTGGGCTTGAGAAAAGTAACACACAAGGCAACCTCGAGAAAAATTTCAGTATTCTTTACATTCAGAAAGTCGCCTTTGAAAACTTCATCACCACATCTTTAAAGGACATTGCTCATGAACAAGATAAAGATCCGATTTGGAAAGACATCAAAAATAAATGGCATGAAAAGACATACACTCAGATTCGGCATTATTACCTGGTTAGAAACAACATACTCTTCAAACGCTGCACTGTTGATGACAAGCTATGGGTACTTTGCATTCCAGACGATTTTGTTAATAACCTCATTTGGTACATTCATTTCAGCTACGCACATTTTGGTCCACGAAAATGTTATCATATTCTTCGAACGACTTGCTATTTTAACAATATGGAAAAGAGAATTTGAAGAGTCTTGTCTATTTGTAAACTTTGTCAAAAGGCGAAACCATCTACTGTCTCACATCGTGCTCCGTTATTTCCTATTATTCCTTCTAAATTAAAAGAATTTGCTGCTGTTGATCTCTTGGGACCGCTTGTCAGAACATCTAATGGCTTTTCGTACGTTTTAGTCGCTGTTGAACTTACTTCAAAATTTGTTTCTTTCACTCCGTTACGTAAAGCCACTGGACGATCTGTATCCAACGCCTTTGTTAAAAATTTCTTACGTGAAGTTGGACACGTTAGCAAAGTCATTTCAGATAACGGACCTCAATTCAGATCTGCTGTTTGGTCACGCATGCTTCGCAACCATAAAATCAAACCTGTTTTTGTTTCATTGTACTCACCACATTGTAACCCGTCTGAACGGATTATGAAAGAAATCAATAAGCTTTGCAGACTTTATTGTCATAGAAAGCATCAGCATTGGGACAGATATTTACACTTATTTCAAAATGTGCTGAATGAAATGCCTCATGATTCCACTGCTTTACCACCTACTCTTGTACTAAAGAATGAAGAACCACCGAACAGAATCAGAGAGCTTGTACCTTTCCCAAATACACGTAAACTTCGACACAAAGACATAATTGATTTGGCTCTTAAAAATATAAAATCTGCAGCAGACAAAAGGAGAAAACTACACGGTAAAGCAAATGCAAAGAAATTGTATTCATTGTCACATAAGAAGAAACACTTGAGTCACAAATTCTTTCTAGTTTACAATGGACCTTACAGAATCCGGCGTATACCACATGATAATTGCGTTGAAGTTGAAACTCTGCGTACTAGGAAGAGTAAAGGTTTACACCACATTTCACATGTAAAACCGTTTATTGAAAGATAATCTGCTTTTTAACTTTGTCTTTGCCATATAACTTTTCACTTTACATTACTAGTATGCTGTGTTAGACTTAAGAAACTGCTAACATACAACAATGTTTGAAGTTAAATATCCAGTCTAGAACCTAGGGAACATTTTTAAACAGAAATTACGAATGCATTGTTATAGTGAACAGACGACACAGTGTTGTATTTGTACATTCTTGCTTGTTAGTTGCACGATTACGTAACGACTATCAGGCTTACATACTTAGAACATTTACCAGTACTGCTAATGAGATTTTAATGCAACATTTTGGTTACCTGAAAATACATTCTGTATTTAAAGTACTTTCTGTGAGATACCAGATGACACAGTGGTTAGTTTATGGGACAGCTACACGATTTATATCACGACGTTACTAATGTGTGACAATTTACATTGTTGCTTTTGCGGAGTATCTGTTTTATATCTGCACAGTTTTTCTGTATTATTCTGGAAAGTAAAACATGTTTTAATAGTAACTTTTGTGGTATAGCTACAATGAGACAGCCTTTTCCGTAGCACAACAATACGTTACAGCACAGTAATTTCTTCATCACAACAATAAGCGTAATAACTAAGATATCTATACGCAAAGCATTTCACTTTTGTTTATCATGAGGTAAGTTCATTGGCTTCTGCAGAACTTAGCTTTTGGAGGACGATAACTACGACACTTCCACAGAGATTATCTCACAACAAGATGCACATTTAGCGCTGCAGGACACGCATTTCAGTGATTAATGTTGTACTTAAAACATTTATTTTTAAAGATTTTTGAATTACAAAGAAAGTTTTCCGTGATACATTTCATTCCATTGCTGTAATCTGTAACACCTGAGGGTATAATTACATTAATCCTCAGGGGGGTATACGCGTACTTTGTGTACCATGTGTGTGGCAACCACAAGGAACCCTAGCTAATATGGTATTTGCTTATACAACTTTACACATCGGTACCATATTTCTCTAACACACAAATTACACAGCTGTCTGATTATTTACCTGAGAGAGACAAGCATTTATTTTACTACATCAGTGACAGACGTTTACGTAATTACACCGCTGGATAACTTCACACTTACAAAATTGTATGTTGTTTGTACTTTGTGAACTGTTCATATATTTTCGGAACCATTGTGATACTATGAGAGCTTTGAATGATGTATTTGGTATGGATTCATGATTTTTAAAGTATGTTTGAGGCAGATGACACTTTTGACATGAGCAGAGAATTTTTTTTAATTATTGGAGGAAGCTACGACGATTTTGAGATTTGACTGAGGTGTTATGATGTTATTTTTACGACGACGATGTGTATTATGCTGTTGAGGTATGTTTATGATCAATAAGCTGATGCTATATGAGGAATTTGGTTATGCTATGTATTTATTATGATGAAATATTGAAGTGCCGTCGCAAGATTGACTTGTCGACGAATATATATGTGTGTAATAAGGTAAGGAGTAATGAATAGTGATTAGGGACTCTGACTTATGGAAAAGGATGTTGGAAACCAAGAATCATACTTTAGAATTATGAAATGTGTGTACATGTGTGAATCATGTGTGAATGTATCACAATGCCACTGAAAATTTTTTTGGACACTGTTATATTCATAGGATTTAGTTTCTACAGATTTGCAACGCTAATTCTTGACCTGTGAAATATTTTTATGTGAGACTGTCACTGTAGCGGAAACTGCTGTCGTAAATATTTCCGTAAGAAAGTTAAGTGACCACCTGCACGTAATGCGTCGCGGGCACCCACCTGGGCGACAGCCGCCCGAAAAAAAAAAAAAAAAAGCCATTAGCCTTTCAGCGGCAGAGGTAGAAAAAAAAGGGAGGCCATTATACTGGCTATTGACGTTCCTTTGTAGAAAGCATCGCAAATATTACACGCTCATTACCTGAAAACATATGGTTACTCGTACTTTGTGCTAATTACTGAAATGCTTATGAATTGATGGGAAATATTCGTACATCTGCACACCTGATTATGACAAGTGTCTTTCTACGAGAGTTGAGAGCTACTGAGTTACGAAATGCCACATGACTATTGAATGATGTTTTATGCTTTGGTTTGCGTAATTGCTTATTTCATTTGACATCTGGTTTCCAGCTGTGTTGCAGCATTGCTTTTATAAAATAAAATGCATTTGCTAATGTGAACACTTTCTGTCAACAGATCTATTAAATAATTATTTTATGATCCACATTCTTTAAAAAAGGAGCACTTGGAAAGGAAAGAACAATAAGAAGGAACTAGTAACAGTAACACATAATTTTCTTTTCAAGTACATGGTAATACTTTTTTTACAATAAGTTGTTGTGGTGCACCACTTTAATTACATATATATTAAGATGTGATTATACATTTCCCTTATCTGCATTGTTATCTTTACTGTAATATTTTTTCTCCTTGAGCTATGTCATGTTTAGATATAAGCTGCTGTTTGCCAGGCATAGTGCTACTGAATTTTAAATTGTGTTACTCTGTTAAGCTAGTTTTACTACTGACTTATTTTTCTTGCTACTGTACATTGCCTCATATTAGTTGTAATGTTGAATTGCTTGGTAATTTAGATTTACTGTAGCTTGCTTTGCGATTTTCCATTTTTTAAATTGCTGTTTATATTAATTGTTTTATGTGCTGCTGCATTGCCTTGTCCCTTAGTTTAGCATCGGAGCTCAGTAGATTTAAGTTAGCTTAAGAGGGGGTAGACTATATAAGAAACTAACTATTATAAATTTATAAGAAATAGGATACTGTACAGTGGAGAAAAACTATTATTGACAGAGGATGTGAACAAAATACAGAAGGCAGGCTTAGATAGGACTTTTGGGAATAATGATGAATGAAGGGAGATCTCCAAGAAGCAAAGAAAGTTTTGTTTGCAAAATACTGCAATGAAACAAACCCTGTCCTTTCCTATTGGTGTTATCCCACTATATGTTTGTGTACCCTTGTGTATTTGTTTTCTTCCTGTCTCTGTGTAGTTTCATAGAATTTTTTTTTTCTTTTAATATTAAGCTACATTCACTATGATGAGGAATACTGTTATCCTCGAATATAATTGGCATTAATAATATGTTATTTACTTTGTAAAGATGTTAGACATTATTAATTCCGTTCTGTTTAATGCTCATGTGTGAAGTTGACGTTTCAAAAGTTATTGTGATCTTTTATGTATCTACTTATCTCATAATTCCTGTAACACTGATGTATGTGTTATTTCGATTCTTTTGTAAAGCCTGTACTACAAATGTTATCTGTATTATTATGTTCTTTAATGATGTATTTTGTACCTTTGTAATTGTATTTTCATGTTGTAAATTTATAAAATTGTAATTGACACCAGTTCATCTTATTATTAACTTGTAAGTTACATTTCACTGCACACGTTTCTGTTGGTCATAGTATATGGACAATATGTGAGAAGTAGGGACTCTTAGTGTTTGCACGTGTGTTAATAATTCAGCAAGGGACTGGATAACAGCATTGCTGGTTCTAAGGACAATTCCAAAAACTTTGTGAGTGCACAAGTGGTGGTTTATGGACTTGCTATATTCTCCGCAAGACTCTTCGATGGTGAATGTGCACCTGCACAATCGCAACAGATGGCTGCTGGTCATCTCTACAAGGACTACAGTGGGTCTGCACCTCTGGTGGCCCACCAATACCATTATCTCTACAAGGACTACAGTGGGTCTGCACCTCTGGTGGCCCACCAATACCATTATCTCTACAAGGACTACAGTGGGTCTGCATCTTTGATGACCCACTAATACCATTATTTCTACAAGGACTGCAGTGGGTCTGCACCTCTGGTGGCCCACCAATACCGTAATCTCTACCAGGACTACAGTGGGCCTGTCCACACTTTCTACAAGGACTGCAGTGGGTCTGCACCTCTGGTGGCCCACCAATACCATACTCTCTACCAGGACTACAGTGGGTCTGCTCTGTGATGACCTACCTACCAATATTCTTCCAAACTACGACTGACTCTGCTGTGGGTTTGCTCTGTTGTGGCCCATTATCTGTCAGCATGTCAAGAGTCAGCACTGTCTTTCCGTTGGAAGGACAACGCTATTTCTTCAAGACTGCATGGAAATCCACTACTTACGTGTGCATTTTCTTTTACTGCTCAGACTTTGAGAAAAACACTGCTATTCTACTGTTATGTACGATTAGGACTGTCTTTATGGACTGTGAGAAATTTTTAGCTTTTGACCAACATTGTATCAATAAGTGTGTGCATTTGATTTCTTTGTTATTGTAATTATGAAAAATTTTTTTTCAAATCTGTATTGGCCACTGCCCAATCCAATTTGAAAATTTTTTGTGGGAAGCATGGGGGCTATGTAAGTAGGCTGATTAGGTTTTTTTATTGGTAACGCCACCTCTGTATGAAAATCACTGGCTGTGCTGTGTGCAGTCTGTGGCTGCTTTGCATTGTTGTAATACTCGCCATTGTAGTGTTAGGCAGCTGGCTGTGAACAGCACGTAGCGTTGCGCAGTTGGAGGTGAGCCGCCAGCAGTGATGGATGTGGGGAGAGAGATGGCGGAGGTTTGTAATTTGTCATGAACTGCTATATTTATATATGATGATATCAAGGTAAATACATTGTTCGTTCTCTATTAATATCTTTCATTTGCTAACTATCCCTATCAGTAGTTAGTGCCTTCCATAGTTTGAATCTTTTATTTAGCTGGCAGTAGTGGCGCTCGCTGTATTGCAGTAGCTTGAGCAGCGAAGATTTTTGTGAGGTAAGTGATTTGTGAAAGGTATAGTTTAATGTTAGTCAGGGCCATTCTTTTGTAGGGAATTTTGAAAGTCAGATTGCGTTGCGCTAAAAATATTTTATGTCAGTTTAAGCACAGTCTTGTATAATTGTTGAAAGGGGACGTTTCACTAACTAACCTAAGGACATCACACACATCCATGCCCGAGTCAGGATTCGAACCTGCGACCGAAGCTGTCGCGCGGTTCCAGACTGTAGCGCCTAGAACTGCTCGGTCACTCCGGCCGCCGATAAGAGGTAATGTCTCTCCTCCACCACAGCAGACAGCAGGAAACTGAAACAAGTAAACCTGCTTTGCGTTTTCACTTTATATTTCAATTAAGTTTGGTATTAAAAATCAAATAGTACGACTTGGAGAAACATTGTATTTTTTCCTGCAAAAGAGTTATTTTTACCTGCAAAAATTGCCCACATAAGAGAACTCAGCAATGACACCGGTGCTGTCTCATAACAATACTTGATTATTTATTTTCCGTGCTCGTTCAAACAAGTTTTCAAAAAAATGGCTCCGAGCACTATGGGACTCAACTGCTGAGGTCATTAGTCCCCTAGAACTTAGAACTAGTTAAACCTAACTAACCTAAGGACATCACAAACATCCATGCCCGAGGCAGGATTCGAACCTGCGACCGTAGCGGTCTTGCGGTTCCAGACTGCAGCGCCTTTAACCGCACGGCCACTTCGGCCGGCCAAACAAGTTTTCCACAAAAATTGTAGGCGAAATGACTTTGTTACTAATTTTAAAAGAGCAACTTTGATCCAGCAGGCGCCACTGCAGCAGATGGCCCGGATCGCTGTAGCGTTAATAGTTTTTGACAGTAACACTGATGTCTTCACCGCCTAAGGGATGTCAGGCAAATGCTCAAAAAATTTCGTTTCAATTTGCTTATGTTGATTCATTTTCAAATATTCACACAATTTCGTTTGTTTTTAATGATATAATTTATACTTTTTACGGACATAAAAAGATGATAAAATAGCTATGAAACAGTTTCAGATACGTGATGCTTAATAGATATTTCAAGAAGTCCGATGCCAATGAATTAGGTGCCTACATTAATTTCAAGAGAAGCACCGCATCTCACACCTCGCCGCACTCGCGCAAACCACCAGCATCATCCGGAAGAAGGTCGCAAAAAATGGTTCAAATTTCTCTGAGCACTATGGGACTCAACATCTGAGGTCATCAGTCCCCTAGAACTTAGAACTACTTAAACCTAACTAACCTAAGGACATCACACACATCCATGCCTGAGGCAGGATTCGAACCTGCGACAGTAGCAGTCACGCGGTTCCGGACTGAAGTGCCTAGAACCGCACGGCCACCACGGCCGGCAGAAGGTCGCACTTCTGCATGTTGATGATGTAACACTTTTTGTATCGCCAAACAAGGTAGACGGAAAATGACTTCCTGTTTTGATAGTTATTTTATAACAATTCTTCGTAGTGATAACATTTGCCTCCTTTGAAGCACAATACCTATGAGACGGTTTGGTACAGAGACGTAACAGTTCGGCTTTGCTGCGAATGAGTCCTAATGTCTGATCGTCAATGGCTACTGCTGCTCTTGGAACTGAATGTCGCCGACACGTTATGACCTCTTGGGATGAAAGCGAAAGGAGAGAGGACTCAGCTGGAGTGTCCCTCGCAGAGAAAGTGGCTCAGCAACTTTCTGTTGCACTGGGTTTGCATTGGATGCGCAGATCGGCGCGACCGCTGCTCTGAGACGCTGCCGTGAAAGCTTGCGTTGCTCCTCCACTGTATGTTTCTGGCGATTCCGATTGCTCCACCAATCTCTTTTCTTCTTTTTCCTCGCTTTATTCCGCGTCATTGCGGTGTCGGCATGTTAATCTGGATTTGACTGTGTTAGTGGTAGAGCGTGACCGAATGCCTTTTCCGCTGCCACCCGTTCCCCCCTCTCTTTGTACGGAATTTGTGCATCCCATCTGTCTGCTTGTAGTGCTATCTTATGTGGAAGCGTGAGAACCATTTCGAAGTGTTTGCAAATCGTGTAACTGAAGCGAGACAACGGTACCAGATCCGTATTCACCCAGTCGGATGTGGGAAAGCGCTTAAAATTCACATCAAGACAGCCAGGCTATCAGTCACACCGGTCCTCGTCGTTAATCCGCCGCACGGATTCGAACTGAGGCCGGCGCGACTCCGCGAATACCGGAAGCGGCATGCTATACGGGCGGGTGTCTGATAGCTCTATCAGTGTCGTCCTCGTTATCAGATCTTCAGCACACCATACTAAATACGACAGAAACAGACAACATTATGAAATAACCATGACAATATCCACATCCCAGTGCTTATTACGAAGTTTCGAAGATATACGCTCTAAGCACAAAAATGAGATGGGGCACAAAGGAATTATTAGCAGCAGCAGCACTCCGTCTTCAGGCCACAAGTGGCCCGTCGGGACCATCCGACCGCCGTGTCATCCACAGCTGAGGATGCGGATAGAAGGGGCGTGTGGTCAGCACACCGCTCTGCCGGTCGTTATGATGGTTTTCTGTGACCGGAGCCGCAACTATTCGGTCGAGTAGCTCCTCAATTGGCATCACGAGGCTGAGTGCACCCTGAAAAATGGCAACAGCGCATCGTCGCCCTGACGGTCACCCATCCAAGTGCCGGCCACGCCCAACAGGGCTTAACTTCGGTGATCTGACGGGAACCTGTCTATCCACTGCGGTAAGGCCGTTGCCAAAGTAATTATTAGGATGGGATGGAAATCGGTAGATGTGACGTGCATGTGCAGAGAAACAAATGATTACAATTTCTGAAAAATTGGATGATTTATTCAAGAGAAAGAGCTTCAGAAATTGAGCAAATCAGTTACATCTTGGTCCACCTCTTCCCTTTACGTAAACATTTATTCGGCGTGGCACTGATAGAGCAGTTGAATGTCCCCCTGAGGGACATAGTGCCAAATTCCTCCCAATCGACGCATTAGATCATGGAAATCCTGAGCTGGTTGGAGGGCTCTGCCCATAATGCTTCAAACGTTTTCAATTGGGGAGAGGTCTGGCGACCTTGCTGGCCGAGGTAAGGTCGACTTCGGGTGGGCATTATCTTGCTGAAATGTAAACCAAGGTGGCTTACTAAAAAAAAAAAAAAAAAAAAAAAAAAACCGGCGCGTAGAACATTGTCGGCTACCGCTCTGCCGAAAGGGTACCGCAGATGACAACGAAACGGATCTTACTATGAAAAGAAATGGAATCTGAGACCATCACTCCTGGTTGTCGGGCCATATGACGGGCGACAGTCAGGTTGGTTTCCCACCGCTGTCCGGGGAGTCTCCAGACACGTCTTCGCTGGTCATCGCGTCGCATTTCGAAATGTCACTGGAGACAATTCCACTCCAGGTCGAAAACGTGTCTGGGGACGTCCTGGACAGCGGTGGGATACCAACCTGACTATTGCCCGCCATACGGACCGACAACCAGAACTGACTGTCTGGGGTGCCATTTCATTTCACTGCAGCAGCCCTTTGGTTGTCATCCGCGGCGGCCTTACAGCACAGCGGTACGTCGAAAATATTCTACGCCCCCGTCTTTTTTTTTACCCTACATGGCAAGCCATCCTGGACTTACATTTCAGCAAGATTATGCCCTCCCGAAGTCGACGAGAGTTTCTACTGCATGCTTTCGTGCTTGCCAAACGCTATCTTGGCCAGCAAGCCAAGCCGTTTGAGACATTGTGGACAGGACTTTCCAACCAGCTCAGGATTTTGACGATCTAACAGGCCAATTGGACACAATTTGGCAGATATCCCTCAGGAGGACATACAACAATTCTATCAGTCGATGCCACGCCGAATAAGTGCTTACGTAATCCATGGAGAAGAAATAAAAACTTTGAGGTTTGCCGATGACATTGTAATTCTGTCAGAGAAAGCAAAAGACTTGGAAGAGCAGTTGAACGGAATGGACAGTGTCTTGGAAGGAGGATATAAGATGAACATAACCAAAAGCAAAACGAGGATAATATGTAGTCGAATTAAGTCGTGTGATGCTGAGGGAATTAGATTAGGAAATGATACACTTAAAGTGGTAAAGGAATTTTGCTATTTAGGGAGCAAAATAACTGATGATGGTCGAAGTAGAGAGGATATAAAATGTAGACTGGCAATAGCAAGGAAATCGTTTCTGAAGAAGAGAAATTTGTTAACATCGAGCATAGATTTAAGTGTAAGGAAGTCGTTTCTGAAAGTATTTGTATGGAGTGTAGCCATGTATGGAAGTGAAACATGGACGATAAATAGTTTGGACAAGAAGAGAGTAGAAGCTTTCGAAATGTGGTGCTACAGAAGAATGCTGAAGATTAGATGGGTAGATCGCATAACTACTGAGGAGGTATTGAATAGAATTGGGGAGATCACATAACTAATGAGGAGGTATTGAATAGAATTGGGGAGAAGAGGAGTTTGTGGCACAACTTGACAAGAAGAAATGACCGGTTGGTAGGGCATGTTCTGAGGCATCAAGGGATCACAAATTTAGTATTGTAGGGCAGCGTGGAGGATAAATATCGTACGGGGAGACCAAGAGATGAATACACTAAGCAGATTCAGAAGGATGTAGGTTGCAGTAGGTACTGGGAGATGAAGGAGCTTGCACAGGATAGAGTAGCATGGAGAGCTGCATCAAACCAGTCTCAGGACTGAAGACCACAACAACAACAACAACAACAACAACAAGGGCCAGGGTGAACCAACATCTAACCGACTTCCTCAATTTGTGAAGCTCTTTTTTTTAATGAATTTTCCTATTTTTCTAAAACTGTTATCATTTGTTTGTCTGCATATGTACATCACATCTGCCGATTTCCGTCCCATTTGAATAAATCCTTTGCGGCGAGTCTAGAGAGAGATTGAGAGAACACAGAAAAATTAGATAACAATAAAGAGCGCCAAAGAGAGGAAGAAACAACGAAAAGAAACAGACTTTGAAACAAAATATGTGTATGTTCATTAAGTTAGAATGCGTGTTGCATGTATTAGCCTTCTTCCGACCTAGCAAGCAATGTGAGTGGTTCAAGAATAGTTTTTTACAAGGTCTGCGATGTCATATATCTCATTCTTTATGTCTCAGCTGTGGAGCAGAGTACATGTTGAGTGTTAGGTTTCTGTGTTACCGTGTGATTTAGAGATGAAATAATTTACAAATTGAATTAGTGATTCAAAATTGGTCTGGGGAAGATTGTAATTAGGGTCATGTAAGATATTACGTATGGCTTGAAATGATAGGAGGAATATTGTATGACTTTAGGGATTATGTGCATTTGGAGTTCTGTCTATATCAGCGAGTTGCATAGATAACGAGGAGAATAAGAATTTCCTCTGTATCACTCGCGCGTTCCTGACGTTCGTGCTTAGTCTAACGACCACATCTTGGAACCACACTAGATCAATGCAAGAAAAAAAAATACTCTAAAGGCATACAAAAACTGGAATTCTTTGAAAAGCACATTATGGTTCACCAAGTGATGAGGCTTACTGAGCACATCTGCACAACTCAACAAATAAAGAACAGCAGTGGTGCAGTGTTTCCCAATACTAAAATTCTTCACGTTGAGTGCGTCTCCTGAAATTAATAGGTGCATTTGATACAGTAGCGCGTTTCCTTTGTTGCAGATGCATCCGTGTGTTAGCTGGCTATATGATTTTTCAGTAGTTATATAGAACTGTCTGGTTTTCAGTACGTATCAATTAATTTTGACTAGCTGAAGTGGGGAGTTCTTCCAAGGTAGTTGGAAAACAAGCACTTCGTTTCTCCCCATCAAATGTTTGTTTAGTATTGGGAAACACTGCACCAAGGCTGTTCTTTATTTGTTGGGCTGTGCAGATGTGCTCAGTAAACCTCATAACTTGGTGAACTATGTGCTTTTCAAAGAATTCCAGTTTTTGTATGATATAGTTTTGTCAGGGGTCATGAAGAAATTTTAGAATAATTTTTCTATGATGTTACCAAGGCAAAACAATGGGTCTGTTATTTCACAGAATTAGCTCACCATTCCAGGTTTTGGCAACATTATGGCATTTTCTAGTTTTCAATGTTTAGGAAAATATAGTTGACGAAGTCTGGTGCAGTGCAAGTTAGTAATAAATCGATGCTTCTTTGAATCAGATGCTTTCCTTGTATTGGTATGACGTCCGGAAGTCGGACATTCTTATTACTCTGGACTTTGATGTGCTCACACACGCACACACACACACACACACACACACACACACACACACACACACACACACACACATTGTCTGATGAAATCAGAGGAAGTCCTAGCAACTCTTCTGACGATCATTGACAGTCGGTTTTTTGGTCTATGTTACGAGTGGTAAATTGTACTTCACGAGCATTAGTTATGTATTCAACTCTGTCTTGTATGTCTGAAGCTAACCAGTTTAGTCAAGGTGGTTTTACTGTGGTTTGCTGCTGTTTCATAACTTTCATTATGCACCAGAACTCTTTCAGGTTTTCTACGGTTTCAGGTAGAGATTCTTCCGGTAACTGACTTCTGTACTGTTGGAACTGGTTTCCAATGAGTCTACATAGCACCGTTCCTTGCTTCTTTTATAGCAAGCTCATTCTGTATGTTATATATCGGCTGAAACTGCGAATTCCTGACAGCCTACTGCACATCGCGTTACGTTGGACATAATGTGATCTGCGAACGAATTACATCTTTCGTTTCTTTCCTTTGTTCTTTTTCCAGATTTGAGAATGCCCCCCATGGATAACACGTATGATATCTGAGGACAAATGAAACGAAATGCGCGTGTGGCGTGGGCTTCACTTCGGGTAACCGGTTGGCTGGTGGAAGTCTTTTAGTTGACACCGCATCGGCGTCTTGCATATCGATGAGAATGAAATTATGATCAAGGCAACATAAAAAGCAGTCCCCGAGCGGGCAAAATCTCCAACGCGGACGCGAAGCGAACCCGGGCCCCTCCCATGGGATTCTTCCGCACGGATCACTCAGCTGTGGAGGCAGAAATATCTACAGATAATTTTTAAGTTGAGAAGTCTTGGCAGGATGCGACTAAAGATGTTTCAATCGATGTCTCAATTCTTCTGACATCGGTTTTAAATCAGTCGCACATAATCACGAGTACAGCCGCCGCATCAGTTCCGTGTTATGCGGTACCATGACAGGTTTATCCGTCACTAGGCTGAAGATTAGAAAGATGCAGCAGCGTTGATGTTAAATGCTACATTTAGTTGCTGCTTGTTACTTCTGGTGGTTACTGAAATGCAATCAGATACTACAAAGTTGTTACTGCGCAAACTGTGACTTCTCAGTCAATGTCATTTGTAACAGATACGTGATTTCTTGCCGACCCATATTTGGAGAGCTCATTGAGTGAATACATCTGACCCCTACGAAGCACAAGCCGCGAGAATTCTGTGTTTCTTGGAAGAAAGTTACTTTTGTGTTTATAGTAATGGTGCAGACTATAACACTACAAACGACACAGCATCCAGTGCGAAAACGATGGCATTTTGTTAAAATCTTCTGGGTTGTTAGGCGCGTCACATTTCCTTCTAAAATAAACGAGGTTTCGACCCCACTCTTGGGATCCTCTTCAGGGTGTGTCCACTATTGCTAAAACACTAGCAATAGGAGACACCGGAACATCCTGAAGAAGACCCCAGCAGAGAGGTCGAAACGTCGATTGTTTTAGGAGGAAATACCACGCGGGCTAACAATCCAGAAGATTTTTAACTTTAGTGACAACGATCGCGAAAGCCTGCAGACTTACAATAGCAATTTAGGCGCTGAGGAAACATGATTTACGCAACAAATCTTAGTGACGCAAGAAAGTGAGCCGATGCGGCATCAAACCGTTCGACGGACTGTTCACAGGCGGCGTATTCGGACTGGTATAATGTAGCTAATCATCCTAAAACTAGTATTTGCGCTATGACGTCTCAAATAGAAATATCAGTAGTATAGTGTCTAGAACAGCATCCGATAGAACTTCAAGTTGCAAATGAATTTCGACACTACTGGCCATTAAAATTGCTACACCAAGAAGAAATGCAGATGATAAACGGGTATTGATTGGACAAATATATTAAACTAGAACTGGCATCTGATTACATTTTCACGCAGTTTGGGTGCATAGATCCTGAGAAATACGTACCCAAAAAAATGGCTCTGAGCACTATGGGACTCAACTGCTGTGGTCATAAGTCCCCTAGAACTTAGAACTACTTAAACCTAACTAACCTAAGGACAGCACACAACACCCAGCCATCACGAGGCAGAGAAAATCCCTGACCCCGCCGGGAATCGAACCCGGGAACCCGGGCGTGGGAAGCGAGAACGCTACCGCACGACCAAGAGATGCGGGCAAATACGTACCCAGAGCAATCACCTCGGCCGTAATAACGGCCTTCATACGCCTGGGCATTGAGTCAAACAGAGCTTGGATGGCGTGTACAGGTACAGCTCCCCATGCAGCTTCAACACGATGCCACAGTTCATCAAGAGTAGTGACTGGCGTATTGTCACGAGCCAGTTGCTCGGCCACCAATGACACGACGTTTTCAATTGGTGAGAGATCTGGAGAATGTGCTGGCCAGGGCAGCAGTCGAACATTTTCTGTATCCAGAAAGGCCCGTACAGGACCTGCAACATGCGGTCGTGCATTATCTTGCTGAAATGTAGGGTTTCGCAGGGATCGAATGAAGGGTGGAGCCACGGGTCGTAACACATCTGAAATGTAACGTCCGCCGTTCAAAGTGCCGTCAATGCGAACAAGAGGTGACCGAGACGTGTAACCAATGGCACCCCATACCATCACCCCGGGTGATACGCCAGTATGGCGATGACGAATACACGCTCTCAATGTGCGTTCACCGTGATGTCTCCAAACACGGATGCGACCATCATGATGCTGTAAACAGAACCTGGATTCATCCGAAAAAATGATCTTTTGCCATTCGTGCACCCACGTTCGTCCTTGAGTACACCATCGCAAGCGCTCCTGTCTGTGATGCAGCGTCAAGGGTAACCGCAGCCATGGTCTCCGAGCTGATAGTCCATGCTGCTGCAAACGTCATCGAACTGTTCGCGCTGATGGTTGTTGTCTTGCAAACGTCCCCATCTGTTGACTCAAGGATCGAAACGTGGCTGCACGATCCGTTACAGCTATGCGGATAAGATGCCTGTCATCTCGACTGCTAGTGATACGAGGCCGTTGGGATCCAGCGCGGCGTTCCGTACTACCCTCCTGAACCCACCGATTCCATATTCTGCTAACAGTCATTGGATCTCGACCAACGCGAGCAGCAATGTCGCGATACGATAAACCGCAATCGCTATAGGCTACAATCCGCCCTTTATCAAAGTCGGAAACGTGATGGTACGCATTTCTCCTCCTTACACGAGGCATCACGACAACGATTCATCAGGCAACACCGGTCAAGTGATCTTTGTGTATGAGAATTCGGTTGGAAACTTTCCCCATGTCAGCACATTGTAGGTGTCGCCACCGTCGCCAACCTTGTGTGAATGCTCTAAAAAGCTGATCATTTGCATATCAGAGCATCTTCTTCCTGTCGGTTAAATTTCGCGTCTGTAGCACGTCATCTTCGTGGTGTAGCAATTTTAATGGCCAGTAGTGTAACAACGCAATTTCTCGAGTCCATTGAGGAGAAACAGCGAAATGCCAGAAGCTGTGGACGTTTTCGACAGTAAATAACGCCAACTCAGAAGAAATCTGATACCTCTAGAAGATGCAAAATTCCTTATGATCGAGGCCGTGTGCGGAAACGTGTTTTGAATGTAACATACGTAATGTTGTCTATCTGGGCAAATGTTTCACTATACATCATACACAACTACACTACGTGTATATATTTATGACAAATGCAAAACGATTGATGGTGTTCAAAAAAATGGTACAAATGGCTCTGAGCACTATGGGACTTAACATCCAATGTTATCAGTCCCCTAGAACTTAGAACTACCTAAACCTAACTAACCTAAGGACATCACACACATCCATGCCCAAGGTAGGATTCGAACCTGCGATCGTAGTGGTCGTGCGGTTCCAGACTGAAGCGCCTAGAACCGCTCGGCCACAACGGCCGGCAATTCATGGTGTACCATACACAATACAACCGTGAGAATGTTTGTGGTGTTATATATCCTTTGAACAAGTATATTTCTTCTTGTTTTGAAAATCACTATGTGTATGATAAAAACAAAAATAAACAATAAAAATAACTGTATTCCCATGAAAAATCTGTCCTCGAGAATTCGTACGCGAATGGGTTAATCAGGCTTCCTATATCATGGGGAACAGTGGTCTCTTGGATCCGCTTCCACCTCACAGATAACAGACGCTGCCCATACCGCTTTTGCTCTCTCTACTGTTGGGTATTACGGTTTGTCTTTCGTCTTCGAGACAAGGATAGAACATGTAAAAAACGAACATCCTAGTGAGTAGTAGGTGGCGACAGTAATCATTAACAAATAAGAAATACGCTTTAGATGGTACGGAGATATTACGGTCCCGACCGACCGCCGCGTCATCCTATGTCAATGGCGTCATCGGGTGCTGTATTGAGGTGCATGTGGTCAGCAAACCGCTCTCCCTGTCGTTGGCGGTTTTCGTGACGTTGGAACCGCTACTAATCTGTCGAGTCGCTTTTCAGATGTCCTCACGAAGCTCTGAGTACCCTGTACCAGACCTCCCATCAAGGAAAAATCCTTGACAGTACCGAGAATCGAAGCCGGATCCACTACGTGGCAGCCACCTGAGGTGATCACTCAGCTACGTAGTAGGACCACTAAAAGAGAAGTCAGTACCAAAAAGCGCTCTCCATTACGACACAGAGAGAGAAACTTTCCCAGTGGCCGTCCCAAGAAGGAAGAGCTAGACAAGGCCAAGGGAGACAGACAAGTGACAATATGTGCGCAACAGGAAGTGGTGGAGAAAAGCAACCAGACAACTAGATCCAGCACCAGTGACACCAAGGAGAGAAAAAGACGCGTCACGATAGTTACTTTTACGAGAAATCTGCAGCTGTTATTGAAGCTAATATGGGCTTTCAGTAGTAAGCGGAGACGATAAATTGTGGTTGCATCCCACAAAGTATTGACAGGTCCTACACTGATTTTTGAATGTGGATGTTTGATATTAATTTAGCAACATACCCGTAGTACAGCGGAGAGCGACGTGTCAGGTAAGAACTAAAGATATAACATGAACGAGGAGATAATCATATTCATGAACAACTGCAAGAGAAGTGTGACAAGTATGAAAGAATAATATTCATCATATTACTGAATTAAAAGGTGAAATTCGACAAATGGTTAAACGACCCAGCAAAAGACGACCGGACTAAGATTTTTGAGCACGTAACGAGCCAGAAATGGTTTAATTCCGGGTGGTGATCCTGGTTACGATAAGAAATCTACAGCTCAAGTGTCTTCAGTACTGCTACCGCGAACCCATAAAACTTAGACAATGCGTCAGAAATCATTGTACGACCAAAGGGCACTGGACTCATTCGTCGTAATATCAGAGAGATAGAGCGGCAGGAACAGTCCAAAAAGGTTATCAGCTGTTTTGGAGAACGAGCTGTGCCAGAAATCTTTGACGAACTAACGAAAACACTGGCAGAAGACAGCCTGGAAAAAACATTTAGAACTCTGAAAGCAGATGCCTATTTCAAAGCCTGTCATTGGAATCAATACATCGCCAAGAAATGTAATAATGATAATCATGATTAAGCACCTTCAGATGTTTTAAACCTATTGACCCATCAATTCAATTTTTAAAACATTATGTCCAAAACTGTAACAGTTAAGCTTTTTATTCTTGTGAATATGCATTTCTGTGTTTGTTTATTCAGTTATGTGTACATTGTCACTATGTGTTGCCGATGGCTGAATTGAGTACACACTCAAAGGCCAAAAAAAAAAAAGTAATAAGAATCTGAGCAGAGACGAATATAGTATTGAAATCCGGAAAGGATCCTTTCCTCCGGCTTGCTAATCACAGAAGCGTATAGAAGAGCTTGTGTGAATTTTGGGAGAGAAAGAGGTAAGGGCAGAGGTGAACCTGTGGGGGCGGTTCGTCAGTCGTGCCTGGAGAGTTCTATCTGTAAGAGCATTGCCCCCCAGAGACAACGTTCCGGGTTCGAGTCCCGATCCGCCCCACAGTTTTAATCTGCCAGAAAGCTTCTGGTTTCGATATTCGAAAATGGCCTTATTTATTGTACGCCATTAATATTAATCAGGTGACTGAGCGCGCTAACGAAGGGTATGGTGTAATCCACTGACGTAGCTCACAGGTAAAAACAAACTAATGAAAAGCCACTATGCAGAAGATATGGCGAAGTTAGGGCACAGGTCTCGACAACGGATGTTCTGAATATGTATAATGTTGCATCTCAATCACGAACAGCAGCATTATATCACCTTTCCCCTCGGGAATGAAGTTTGTACTACAAAATTCAACAGAAAATGTTTGTTTTCCTTCGTGCACAAACAACACCACACTCGTTGGCGTTGTGGATCGGGAGGCTCTTACAAATGTCCGTGTGTTGCGCGCAGTCTTCGCACGGCCCAGGCGACGACATTGACCCCGCGTCGCAGAACAATGGGCCGTCAAGCAACGTTGCAGTTACGACTTGTGCGTCGTTCTGCAATCGCGGTTTATTCTGGAACACCTGCAGTAATGATTCTGTACTACAGGTGCTTACGTGAAATTTAATATGATGTAAGGAAGGAAGGAAGGAAGGAGGGTTAGAGTTTAACGTCGCGTCAAGGTCATAAGAGAGTGAGCACAGGCTCAGATTAGGGAAGGACGGTGGAAGAAAATCGGGCGTGCCCATTTCCGCCCGGAGATTTTTAGGGAAATCACGGGAAGCCTCATCCGGATGGCCGGCCTTGCATTTGAACCGTCACCCTCCCGAATGCGAGTTGAGTGTGCTAACCACGGTGCTACTTTGGTCTGTTTCAGTATGATGTACCATTTGGTTATTTGTAAGCTTATCTGTTAACTGTACACCTATCTACTTGTTGTTGCCCAACAAATAAAAGTTATTCCATTACTTGAAGAAGAAGTACATCCATTGTTGAGGCAGGCTATCATTCAGATTAGGTACGACTTGGAAATACGGAAAGGTCTTGATTGCACAGTTCTTCATTAAGCGTTATGCGTTTCAGTATTTCATCATCAGACAGAAGCTGAAGTACAAACAAATTAATGATTGCAAATATGCAGATTGTTCGGAAATCTCGTTACAAACTTCTAGAACTTGTAGAAGGAAGTGAGTACATCATATTTCGAATATAAACCCATGTTCGGAAACATTCCGTTTCCGTTGTACGACGGTTTCATTTCAAATGTGTAACGCGTCCATGTTTGCTGAGGGAAAGAGAAAAGTCTCACAGTTGATTGCCCTTGTATGCAATAGGGCAGACAGGATGACGGTCATTTGACGTCGCTTAACGTCTACCTTGCTGAAGTTTAATTTACGTGACTTCAGTAGAGACAGAGGAAGATTTGCTGGCAGGAGTTCCGGCTGCTGCATTAGAAATTGAAGAGTCATCAGCTAAGATGCAGAGTGTGTACCAGAACATGATTCGTAGGTACAATGCCTGTAGCAACGTTGGTGGTCGTCAAGTCTAGCCGCTGTTTTAATGCATCAATACTAATCTGTACATACAGTAGGTTGTTTTTGTTTTGTTGTGGAATAACACAGGGGCCGGCCGCTGTGGCCGAGCGGTTATAGGCGCTTTAGTCCGGAACCGCGCTGCTACTACTGTCGCAGGTTGGAATCCTGCCTCGGGCATGGATGTGTGTGATGTCCTTAGGTTAGTTAGGTTTAAGTAGTTCTAAGTTCTAGGCGACTGATGACCTGAGAAATTAAGTCCCATAGTGCTCAGAGCCATAATGGAAGACGATGTAGATGAATATGAAATGGGAGATACGATACTGCGCGAAGAGTTTCACAGACCACTGAAAGACCTGAGTCGAAACAAGACCTCAGGAGTAGACAACATTCCATTAGAACTACTGACGGCCTTGAGAGTCAGTCATGACAAAACTCTACCATCTGGTGAGCAAGATGTATGAGACAGGCGAAATTCCCTCAGACTTCAAGAAGAATATAATAATTCCAATCCCAAAGAAAGCAGGTGTTGACAGATGTGAAAATTACAGAACTATCAGTTTAGTAAGTCACAGCTGCAAAATACTAACGCGAATTCTTTACAGACGAATGTAAAAACTGGTAGAAGCCGACCTCAGGGAAGATCAGTTTGGATTCCGTAGAAATATCGGAACACGTGAGGCAATACTGACCCTACGACTTACCTTAGAAGAAAGACTAAGGAAAGGCAAACCTACGTTTGTAGCATTTGTAGACTTAGAGAAAGCTTTTGACACTGTTGGCTGGAATACTCTCTTTCAAATTCTAAACGTGGCAGGGGTAAAATACAGGGAGCGAAAGGCTATTTACAATTTGTACAGAAACCAGATGGCAGTTATAAGAGTCGAGGGACATGAAAGGGAAGCAGTGGTTGGCAAGGGAGTGAGACAAGGTTGTAGCCTCTCCCCGATGTTATTCAATCTGTATATTGAGCAAGCAGTACAGGAAACAAAAGAAAAATTCGGAGTAGGTATTAAATTACATGGAGAAGAAATAAAAACTTTGAGGATCGCCAATGACATTGTAATTATGCCAGAGACGGCAAAGGACTTGGGAGAGCAGTTGAACGAAATGGACAGTGCCTTGAAAGGAGGATATAATATGAACATCAACAAAAGCAAAACTAGGATAATGGAATGTAGTCGAATTAAGTCGGGTGATACTGAGGGAATTAGATTAGGAAATGAGACACTTAAAGTAGTAAAGGAGTTTCGCTATTTGGGGAGCAAAATAACTGATGATGGTCGAAGTAGAGAAGATATAAAATGTAGATGGAAATGGCAAGGAAAGCGTTTCTGAAGAAGAGAAATTTGTTAACAGCGAGTGTAGATTTAAGTGTCAGGAAGTCGTTTCTGGAAGTATTTGTATGGAGTGTAGCCATGTATGGAAGTGAAACATGGACGGTAAGTAGTTTGGACAAGAAGAGAATAGAAGCTTTCGAAATGTGGTGCTACAGAATAATGCTGAAGATTAGATGGGTAGATCACATAGCTAATGAGGAGGTATTGAATAGAATTGGGGAGAAGAGGAGTTTGTGGCGCAACTTGACTAGAAGAAGGGATGGGTTGGTAGGACATGTTCTGAGGCATCAAGGGATCACAAATTTAGTATTGGAGGGCAGCGTGGAGGGTAAAAATCGTAGAGGGAGACCTAGAGATGAATACACTAAGCAGATTGAGAAGGATGTAGGCTGCAGTAAGTACTGGGAGATGAAGAAGCTTGCACAGGATAGGGTAACATGGAGAGCTGCATCAAACCAGTGTCAGGACTGAAGACCACAACAACAACAACGTCCATTTGTTTGTTTGTACATGAACATCACATCACCGAGTCACGTGGCACTTTTTGTCTTAGAGATTATTTTGTTGACTTCCAACTAAATAGGAAGATGTGACCATGTAGGAAAAAGTGACCATTGCAATAAAATAACAAGAAATCAGAGTTCGCCCTGAAATATTTATGGTTGGAACAGTCGAGAAATAGTCTGACAGTTTCTCTGCGAAGCAATTAAGTATGAATTGCAGACTGATCATGTGCATTTAGATATACGAGGGTTGAATGAAGAGTTATGCCTCCATCTTCGTTAATTGGGTCTGGATGGGAATATTTTAAGAAATCAGATGCATAAATAATCCTTAGAATGTGTTCTTATACCGCCAATATTCACTTTTCTACATAATCACCAGCCAATTAGATACATTTCTGCTAACGATGAACCAGTTTTCGGAAGCCGTCACGGAAGAAGTCGACACTCAGTTTCCGCACCCACAATTTCACAGTTCTCTCAACGTCTTTATCAGAAGCATAGTGATGTCCCCGCAGATCGTCTTTCATTATCGGGAGCAAATGGAAGTCAGACGGTGCTAAACCTGGACTGTATGGAGGGTGCCGTACGGTGGTGAAATTCAGTCTCTGAAGTTCTGCTGTGGAGGCACGTGAAGTGTGTGGTTTGGAATTGCCAAGCAAAGCAATAATGTGACCCACACGTTCTTGTGAAATGTCGATTGTGTTTGCAATTTCTCTCCTGAATCAATCTGTCCTGAATTAATCCGCCAGCATTTTGCTTGTGAAAGTCGGTGGTTGCTGTCACAGGACGTCCTACTCTTTGTTTGTCACGCAGGTCAGATGATCCCACCTCAACATCTCTAAACGTATTAGCCCAACGACGCACAGTTCTCACATCAACACAATCACCATAAACTGATTTCATTCTCTGATGAATCTCCTTTGGGGTGACACCTTCTGCTGTCAAGAATTCAATGACTGCTCGTTGCTTAAATCGCATTGATCGACCGTCTGCGCAGGGCTCCATACTTTACACTGTAACAGCACAATCGTTCAATGCTAAGGCTTCCCGCCGACTGGATGTGTAGAGAAGAGGCTACGGAACAAGCCAGTACCTGCCGCGTACCAATGCTGCCAACTGTTGAAGAGTTACGAAGATGGAGGCATTACTTTTCAGTCAATCCTCGTAGATGTAAATAGGAGCACTGCATTCCTAGTATGTAGTTATAAATGACATGGTGGATAACGTGTGTAGCTATGAGGCCGTTCGCAGACAGGGCAAATGTTAAAAAAAAATGTTCAAATGTTTGTGAAATCTTATGGGACTTAACTGCTAAGGTCATCAGTCCCTAAGCTTACACACTACTTAACCTAAATTATCCTAAGGACAAACACACACACCCATGGCCGAGGGAGGACTCGAACCTCCGCCGGGATCAGCAGCTCAGTCCATGACTGCAGTGCCGAAGACCGCTCGGCTAATCCCGCGCGGCGGCAAATGTTTAACTGGGAGCTTAGCAAAGCTTTATTAAACGCAGAGGAATTTGTGGATGATTTTGTTTGGAGCAAAGATTGGCAGCTAGTCGACGACATAAATAAATGTACTGTAGTGTAAGTAGACAAAAAAATGCAATATCGTTTGAATAGGTGATCTAAGATCAGTCAGTGGGATCAGCAAGAGCAGTCAAGTGTCTAGGAGTGTCTATCCAAAATGATTTACTGTTGAACGAGTAAGTAGACTTACTCATGGGGGTGGCAGATATCAAACTCGAATTTCTTAGGATATTAAGGAAGTAAAATTCACAGATAGGTCGCTTGCAGAATCTTCGTGCAACCAATTTTACAATATTATTCAACTTAAAGTCGACTTAGCGGAGGACAAAGAGAAGTTTCAGAGGACAGCTATGCGTTTTGTCTTGGGGTCAGTTAACTAATGCGAGACTCTCGCAGAAATGCTCAACAAACTTAATTGTGGAAGTCGACAAGAAAGGCCTTTTCAGTCTGGAATAAATAAAGTGCTACCATCTGTGGGAGACAATCCAGTAAAGAAGTGACGATGGATCTGTTCATAAATAACTGTTCTGCTACCAGTCACGATTTTCTTTTATTCATGTTGCCCACGACGCGTTTCAGGAAATGATTCCCACTTTAAAGTGTGTTTTCTCTTTGTACAATGCCATTTTTACGTAATGTTTTTGATGTGCCAGGTTCTGCTTTGTTTTGTTGACTTTATTGCAGTATACAAAAACGCGGAATTTTGAGTCGGTTATCGATTTTTGTATGTAGTTAGTGGCGAAATTTGGAAGAATTTGTGCTTACTGTCTCCTTATGATCCATTTGTGCAGAGTCTCAGACATGTTAAACTTCACACATAACTTTCAGTGCACAGTATTTATCGAGAATAACTTACGTAAACAAACAGTTACAAAGAGGTTTTTAGATGTAGTTGAAAGAGATAATGTTACAGGTTATTCCACAGCGTGTGATATGCTTTTACGCAGAGGGTATTTATCGTAACAACATGAATTATAATTTGCTTGTATCTTTTTTACAGTGGTGCTTATTATTATTTTCATTTAAGTATATCGTCAAAACATCTAAAAAGTGTACCGATTCACTTTCCAGTTTTTCGTTTAACATTTTCTCCTCAGGTTTGCAGTAATATGAATTTATCTCCAGTCCTTTTAACAAATCCATTTTATGCTCCTTTCTTTCTCTCGTAATTTAACGCTCTTTTGACTGAGAGGGCTTGAGATAGATGGTAAATAGAAAACACCATCTCCGTCTGAGCAGAATTATCATTTAACGACTGGTCTCAGTCCTTGACCCACGATAGCAGCTGCGTCAAAGGCGTGCCGATACAGCCTCAGCGAGGCTGGGAGACTGCTGCACACGTGCTACGCTTGCTGCGTGCGAGCGCCGGTACGTGCTGATGGATGGAGTTCGAACTCACCATGCACCGACGTTCGGTCTGACGAAGTGGTATTTTCAGTGTGAATACTGGAAAGGTCCCAACTATTGGAGAATCGTCATAGTGTGCCACGATGGCTGCTGTCGGACTCCAAATCCATACCTCTTTACGTATTTTATTCCTTCTTTTCCCTCACTAGTTTTTACTTAATGGTAGATATTTTTATCAGAATGTTAACGTGACCAATTTTTCCAGGTGAAAGTAAGATTAATACGTACAGCACGCCAATCACATCTTGTTTATCATATACATACATCAAAAAAAGTTTTGCATCACCTCAGTTCCGAGAGTCTGGGTCCTGTACAGAAAATTGGAATAGAGATCAACATAAACATCACTTCCGCCCTTTTTATTGCTCATGAAAACCACACATTGCATGTTGCACCACCATACAGCGAGACCGGTACCTCTAATACCCAGTAGCACGTCCGCCGCGCGGGATTAGCCGAGCGGTCTTCGGCGCTGCAGTCGTGGACTGTGCGGCTGGTCCCGGCGGAGATTCGAGTCCTCCCTCAGGCATGGGTGTGTGTGTTTGTCCTTAGGATAATTTAGGTTAAGTAGTGTGTAAGCTTAGGGACTGATGACCTTAGCAGTTAAGTCCCTTAAGATTTCACACACATTTGAACATTTTGAAGTAGCACGTCCTCTTGCGTTGATGCATGCCTGTATTCGTCGTGGCATACTATCCACTAGTCCATCAAGGTCTGTTGTTCCAGATTGTCCCACTCCTCAACGGCGATTCGGCGCAGATCCCTCAGAATGGTTGATGGGTCACGTCGTCCATAAGGAGCCCTTTTCATTCCAACCCAGTCATGTTAGATAGGGTTCATGTCCGGAGAACATGCTGGCCACTCTAGTCGAGCGATGTCGTTATCCTGAAGGAAGTCATTCACAAGATGTGCACGATGGGGGCGCAAATTATCGTCCATGAAGACGAATGCCTCGCCAATATGCTGCCGATATGGGTGCACTATCGGTCGGAAGATGGCATTCATGTATCGTACAGCCGTTACAGCGCCTTCCATGACCACCAGCGGCATACTTCGGCCCCACATAATACCACCCCAAAACAGCAGCGAACCTCCACCTTGCTGTACTCTCTGGACAGTGTGTCTAAGGCGTCCAGCCTGACCGAGTTGCCTCCAAACACGTCTCCGATGATTGTCTGGTTGAAGACATATGCGACACTCATCAGTGAAGAGAACGTGATGCCAAAACCTGAGCGGTCCATTCGGCATGTTGTTGGGCCCATCTTTGCCGCGCTGCATGATGTGGTTGCAAAGATGGATCTCGCCATGGGCGTCGAGAGTGAAGTTGCGCATCATGCAGCCTAATTGCGCACAGTTTGAGTCGTAACACGATGTCCTATGGCTGCACGAAAAGCAGTATTCAACATGGTGGTGAGCCCTTCCTAGCACAAAGTAACAATGCGGGAGCGATCTAACCGCGCTATTGACCATCTAGGCATGGTTGAACTACAGACAACACGAGCCGTGTACCTCCTTCCTGGTGGAATGACTGGCACTGATCGGCTGTCGGACCCCCTTAGTCTAATAGGCGCTACTCATGCGTGGTTGTTTACATCTTTGGGCGGGTTTAGTGACATCTCTGAACAGTCAAAGGGACTGTGTCTGTGATACAATATCCACAGTCAACGTCTATCTTCAGGAGTTCTGGGAACCGGGGTGATGGAAAACGTTTTTTTGAAGTGATTGCTTGGTGATGATAGATTACTTGAATATATCATATTCTCTTAACTCAGAGATGTGGGAAAAGTATTCATTGGAAGTTAACTATTTTGGAATGTTCTGCAAAGTTCCGCTTCTTGTTTAAAAGCATTTTCAAAATGTTCTACAAAGTTTAAATCGTTCTATCCATCTAAACTAGGAGTTAAATACCAGTTATGTTGTTAGAAAGTACGCTAGCGACCCCTAAAACTATAAATTCGACAAAAATATCGTCTATTTCCGATTGATTATACGTGTAACACTCTTCCCATCCACACTTCCGGCCATAGGGGCCCACACAGTATCTTTTTATACATGTGTCCAATGTTTGGTTGATTTCACTTCATACGTTACAGTGTTTATATGTCACTAATTTCCACCCCCTTCCCTTCTCAACGTCACTCTCGTCCCACACCCACCTCATACGTTAAGGATGAGGAGGGTGTCTCACAACCATTCTCTTTACTGACACTAAGTTGCATGTGTACCTAATGTAGTTGAAATCTTTCCAGGTATTCCAGATTTATTTGCTTAAAGTGTGTGCTTTTATTTTGTAGATCCACTCCTTCCATCGCCTCTCTCTCCCTATTTGCGGTTTTTCCATTTATTATAACGCAAATTTGTCTTGTTTGGTTGAAACTGTTCCAGCTACTCCACAGTATGCACGCCCTTCTCCATCCATAAGAGTGGAAATAGTATTTAGTCTCACATTACTATTCACACAGTCCATCTCTGTAGCTTCCAGCCATGCAGATGATCCACGATCAATTACCAGTAGTGCTCAGAATTTTTCCTTGGTCGTAGGACTGAAATGGGATGCAATCGGCCTAGTGATGTAAGTTGAGGCAACAGCAACCCTGCCAAACCGACAACAGCCTAGAGTGTAGTATGCTTACCCCACTGTACATACAGCGTCCACACGACGTCATTGGCTGAGGGATGACACAGCGGTCGGTCGGTCCCAATTGGTGCGTCTGTGACGAGAACGGTGGGGTGGTATATACATTATATGTATATGTAATAAATCGGAACAATCTGAGTCTAAATGTGGATGCTCATAAAATAATCTTATTTTCTGACGATACAATTCTACTAAATTACAAGAACGTTGAGGAATTTCAGCACTTCGTAACAATCTTTAAAAAGTTACATTGCATAACAGCGTTGTGTACATGATATCCAGTTAATCAGTTTCCACACTCATCAAAAGAGATATCCACATGAACCTGCTATTTAAATTAAGAATGAATCAGTGCTAAGCAGCTCAGAAACAAAATTCTTAAGTATGAAGCTGCAAGCTGACCTAGAGTGGGTTAAGCACATTGAGTAAATGGGAATCTTAGTACCGGTCCTGTGTCCCGAAAACTCTGTAAACTTGCACCAGTATGGAAATAACTATGAGCACCTATTATCCCTACATTCAGCCCCACCTAACTTATGTAACCAAGTTCAGGGAAAGCTTTTGAGTGCCACTCAGTATATATGGAATGCAGAAGAGGTCCATTAGAATAAGGAATGGATGTAAGATAAAGGAATCATGCAAACCAGCTTTCACAGAGCATTTCCTCTATCATGTATTTGTACCAGAAAAGCATTCCTGATAGAAACTCACGCAGTGACCGCTAAATGAATTGTCTGTGTCCGGCAAGCTACATCTTAATACCTCGAAAATACTTCAGCAGGAAGAAGCGTTACGAAACTTATCGATAGCCTTGGAAAGTGGCCAACGATTAAAAAAACTCGAGAGATAAGGTCTCCTCTGCTACAAGTGGATCCTGTAATCATGTTCACTGCGTGTTAACTAGCAAGCACAGTTATTCTTTTTCTATAGTAAATTTTTTATTCGATTTTCCAATGAGTCAAACACGCCCCGCGTCTTTCGTCACGATTTCTGATGAAGCTATTCCGTTATAGCCCTACAGTAATCTGATTCACTACTAAAAGTCACAGGGTAATCGCTTATTCGTCACTTTTCAGCAAAATGATCCCGATTCTTGGGAATCTGTTTATCAAGTGTTCAGAGAACGCCACTGCATGACGAGCGCTTCAGCACCAAGGTCGCTACGTCAATACCAGCAATGATTCTACGTGTCATTACCCAGCAACTCTCATTATAGAAAGTCACGCTGAAATCTCCACACCGTGGCAAGTCGGCCTCAGCACAACAGCAAACGAAGCAGATAATTGTTTCATTACCTCCAGTGACTCTCTCTGTTCGAACAGGCCTAGGAAGGTGCAACGATACCGACCGACCGCCATGTAATCGTCAGCCGATAGACTTCACTTGATGCGAATATGCAGGAGCATGTGCCAGCAGAGCGCTCTCCTGGATGTTGTCAATTTTCGTGACCAGAGCCACTACTTCTCAGTCAAGTAGCTCCTCAGTTGTCCTCAAAAGGGCTGAGTGCACACCGTTTGCCAACAGCGCTAGGCAGTCACGGACGGTCACCCATCCACCTGCTAGCCAATCCCGACAGCACTTAACTTCGATCTGACTGGAACCGGTGTTACCACTGCAGCAAGGCCATTAGCTGTCTATCAATCGGCATGACAAAAAAGTGAAGCACCCAAAAGACATTGTCGGATGTCAATGTAGCTTCACACACATGCACACCATCGGCGGTATGTGCAATTCTTTGTGACGGGTAGAACAGTTACCACAGAGCGTTAGTAATGTTCGTGTTTAGTATTGTTACCAGGTCTGGTAGGGCAGTGGGTGAATAGTGTCAGATGTTAACTGATCACTGTGAAGGACAAATAGATGCCGCATACTCGTGCTAGACAGCGTTATCAGCACTTGACAGAGTTTGAAAAGAGTTTCATTGTAAGTCTGCGTTGGGCCGTCTGGTGATTCGGGCAATATAGATATTCGTGGAGCATTCAGATGTCACAGTGGCACGATGTTGGACTGCATGGGATAGTGAGAGCAGGCATAGTTGTCGTCAAGGTTCCGGTCGACCAAATCTGACCACCACAAGGGAGGATCCTCGTATGGTGCACCAAGCTCATTGTAACCCCTTCACATACGAACCTAAACCCAGGAGGGACTCCCTGCAACATTCTCTGTTATTCCACGTCGTTGGTCAATCAGCAGCCGGTCTAGAGAATTACCGCCCCATGAGTACGCTGGCGTTAACACCACAACATAGATGGCTGCGTTTAGAGAGGTATTGTGACCAGAAGGCATGGACTGTTGATGAATGGCATCGCATTGTGTTCAGCGACGAATTGTGGTTCTACACTACCCCAGATGTCCATTGCTGAGGGCGACCTGAGGTGAGGTTCCATCGTCCCAATGTTTTGGAAAGGCACAGAGGCGTTATTCGTGGCATCTTGGTGTGGGGAGCCATCAGATATGGCTGCGACTCACGGCTGGTAGTGACTGAGGAAACTGTGGCAGTATGACATTACGTTACGGACAACCTGCTTCTTCATGTTGCCTCTCATGCGAAAGTATTGTGGTGCCATTTTTCAACAGGACAATCCTCATCCACTCATGGCACATGTCCTTACGAACTGTCTGCGAAATGATATACTCCTGCACCCAGCAAGATCCTCATGTTGCCTCTCATGCGAAAGTATCGTGGCGCCATTTTTCAACAGGAAAATCCTCATCCACTCATGGCACATGTCTCTACGAAGTGTTTGCGTAATGATGCACTCCTGCAGCCATCAAGATCTCCAGATCCGCCCCCAATAGAACATGTGAACCAGCTCCGACGTCGTCTACATCACAGTGACAGTATCAAGAATATCAAGGACCAGTTAGAACAGCTGTGGGCCAGCTTGCCTCAGGAGAGGATACTAGGCCTTACGACACCCTTACCAACAGAACCAGTGCATGCGTCCATGTCATATGTGGTAGAACATCATACTGATAAGCGGGCTAATATTGCCAAACTCTGTGTAAATTTGTCGAATTTGTGATCTCTGAAGTAACAGCACACACTCTCCCAACAGTGCAGTTTCATTTTGTTCCCTCCTCTCCATATGGGTGCTTCACTTTCTTTGGCAGCGTATTTGCACCAGCCACGGTATGCAGACGCACTCTCATGAATTACAGATACCTACATAGTAACAAACGCACCAAATTCCGTCCTGAAGACGGCAAGCGACGCGTCGTGGCACGGTCTCAGTGAGATACCAAAAGAATGATGGAGCCATCTAGCTCCATGTCCGCTCAGCCACTGTCTACAGTTCACAAAGCTAAATTAGAACTGTATTCCATGGGGGCATAACTCGCTCGGTGATTTTCCAGAAGTGATCAATAAGATTGAGCTCATATGACCTGGGGCTACAAGCTCTCCAAGTTACACAGAGTGTTACTCAAAATATTGTGATACAAATAGGGGTCTCTTTTATTCATGCGCAACATCTTGCAAACTAGTAGATGCTAGTTAACAGGTAAACCCCACCTCCCAAATACGTATACACCATTAATGGGATAGGATTAGCAGCGCTGTCAGATTCTTGGCAGACGATGCTGTTGTTTACTCGCAAGCACCGTCGCTGTATGGAAAATACGAAGGACTTTGACAAAATTACTATTAAGTGTAGTGAATGGCAGATCTCTTTAAATGTGCATAAATCCGAAATAATTTCTGTGAGAAAGAGAAAAAACAAGATACCACTTCATAACTAGATTAGTGGTGGACATATTGAGCACGTCACAACGAATAAGTGTTTAGGTGCTAAGCAACATATAGAGGGACGATCACGTAAAACCAACATCATGAAAGACAGAACTCTTGGAAGATGTGGTGTTCCTGCTGCCGGTTACTGCTCGAAATAAATATTTTGTGTAGAGTAGTGAATACTACAAATAATATTGCTCATCTTTTTCTCGACCGTGACTGTTACTTTTTCTTGGATTTCTTCTGCGAATTCTGCAGTCTTTGCCGGAAGATAAGCATTTAGCACGATATTAGTTTCTGAAAATAAATACAACTCTTCTCTGATATATTCGTGCTAATATCCAATGCGCATCACAATTAAAGGACCGCGTTTTGGAAATCCCATAACTTTTTCCCATTCCAACGCAAAAGTTTGAAATTTGGCTCAAATGTGACTACAACCCTCCTCTGCAAAAGTGCAAAAGCGTGGCCCTCTGCGACGTCACCATCGGTCTCGACAAAGCTTCAGACAGCAAGACGTCGACACTTGCGGAAAAAAGCTCAGAGCTCAGAAGTACTTGTAACGTGTAAAGTGGGTTAATGATGTCACATTGGCACCAAATTTAACCAAAATTTTGCCCGTTGCCATGGTGAACGTGTCACACGAAGGAAAGGTTGTCACAACCCCTCTCACCCACATTTCAGCCCTTGAGTTGCACCCCTTCTTTTGACGCCTCTGCGAAGGAGGTCAGAACCTCGAAGCCCAGCGTTGAAAACGCGCAGTTTTCTTATGAGTGACAGAAGAAAACACCTCAGACACACCGCCGCTCAGAATAGAAGCGAAGAGGCCTCAGGGGGGGTGGCATGAGGGACGTCAAAGAAAACACTCCTTTCCCTAGGACTTTGGTTCCCACACATTTCGCTGTCGAAAACGACAGTTCGCAGTGCGATGAACAACAGGAAGAGGTCATTCACAACCTTTGACACTGTTGACACCTCCTGGGCGATTCATCCCTTCTCAACAGACATCACAGGGCTGCGTCCCAAATGAATGTCATCGCACCCCTTTGGAGTACAGCGCAGCTGCAATTTTTAATCTCATGTGCAGGCTGGAACCACTAAGAACCATTCAAAACCATTCGACGAAATCTGAAGGGTCCTTATGTTTCTTATGTTTTTGCAGTGTTCCTGTCTCATGCCCTCCTATGGCACGACCACGGAAGCGTGCGACATTGACGCACGCGAGAATAAAATGGTTAAGACCCCCCCCCCCCCACTTCAGTAAAACCCTCGGTGTCAGGCGCCCACATTTGCCGAGAATTGTAAAAATGTACCTTTACAGAGAAAACCTGCGAAGTAGCCCGAGGCACCTGCAGGGATGCAAACACTTCACGCACCTCCAACGCCAACTGCTTGCCTGTAGGCGCCTAGGAGTAGTTTGCAGTTTTTCTCTGTAGAGGTACGGTCTCAATAAATGTGAATGGGTACCACCAAGTGTTTTCTCATACGGGGGGTTCTGTGAGGAACACTTTGCCGTTTTATTCACACATGTGTCAATGTCGAACCCTTTCGTAATCACGCCATGGAGGTCATTACACCTGTACAACATTATGCCTCTCTGCACATAACACCTGACCCCTCAAAACGATGAAGTTCGACAGCGCTGGACGAATTATCATATGGCGTGTTGCGCGAACACGTAATACACGCAGGAACTTTGTCATACGTGATCGTTTTGGTGGTACAGGTATTAGGGTGTGGGGAGAATAGTGATGCATGTGTGTATTAACCACAAAATCTTTGAAGACGGTACACTCACCGGTCAGTACTGCAGTGGTTAATAAAAAAGAAAATGAGAAGAAAAGAAAAAGAAAAAGGTTGAAAATGTGGGAAGAAATGGTGAATAAAAAGGGGGTTTTAAAATCGTAAATGACCGTGAAAAAGGGAAAAAATGAAAAGCAAATCGGACTTCGTATTACAGAAAAGCTATCGGACTTCGTGATTCGGAAAAGCTATTGTTGGGGTGGTCCTTGTGGCGTTTTTGAGCAAAAGTTAAACCAATTTCCACTACAAAAATTATTGAAAAAGAACAGAGAATAACAAAGTGTAACTGACAGGGGGAAATGGCGTAGATAAGAGTTCATCCTTTACCAGGTTAAATGTCTTCTTTCGTGCGGCGTCCAGGTCTTTAAAAATCTGCTATTTCATTTCTGCGTGAAAAGTCTGCTCCGAAATCTTGCAATAAGTTTCATTGTCCAGGAATTTCTAATGTATACAAAAACCGTCTTGATATTAAATGCAATTTATTTTACGTTGCTTCCCTCCTCCAAATGTCATAACTTCCACAATATGTCTACACATTAATTAGTTTTTTCGTCTTAATCAGATCGCGTCTGCATTAAGCGTCCGCTCTCGAGAGGCAATAAAGAAACGGATAGAAAACAAAAAAGAGTTACTCTCTGCCGTCGAGCGCTCATACCGCTGCGACGGTATAATTTTTATCCGAGGGAACGAGTGTAGCACGGCGAAATTCAAAGTCCCGCTACATCGCCCCCTCGACTGTCACGCTAAAACATTTTGCGTGGCAGGCTAGCAAACAATATAATAGATATACCTAAATGTCAATATATACATATTTTCATAGGAAAGGCCACGTGCATTCATAGGAGATAATCTTTGTCAATACTTACTTTCTAAATCTATATACTAAATACAATTGTTACAGTTTTGATCCTTTTTACAAAATTAATATACATATATTTACGTACAGTTTGTTTGAACAAGCTGCTCGCCAGCGCAGTTAATGTTGTGTGCTTCCAGCGTTGGTTCCCCAATGCATCTCTGGCAGCACGTAGTTTTAGCGCATGCGCAATAGCACCACCGAATTTCGCATGCGGCATTTTCAAAATCGCTGTGTTATGACAGTCTTGCACAGTATTCACTTTCACATAGTGTTCATTACAAGTTGTTATTCCAGCATAAATGGCGTGTTAAGTCCGGAGATACCATAAGATTGAGCGTGTGCGTGATCTGAAGCAATGTCCATGTCTTCTGTTGCGACACAACACTCCAGGTCCTCGTGCGTTTTCATGACTATTGTTCCCGGGGCATATATGGTCGATGTAGTTTTTAGCCTCCACATCGCCTACGACAGGTGCTGAGTTTTTTGTCTGCAAAGCATCTGAAGGCCGGCCAGGAACAACGGCGTCGATGTTCGCAAAGGTAGGTGTTTCCGTCACTTGCCAACAAACGTTCATTTGCAGTGTGAAAATCCTCATTATCGTCGAAGTAAATTGCAGTTTATATCGGTTTACAAAGAGTTGTTTGGTTTATGCACCATAAGTTTCACAAATTTCGTCGTTTATAACGTACACAGTTTAACACAGTTTGCAACACTTTTTTGCCATATTTACATTTTAACAAAGTTCACTGTGTCCCAGCATGTTTACATCGTTAATTATGAAAGCTTACATTTCGTGGTCACATTTCAAAATATGTTGACAATATGCAAAGTTTTAATACATATACAAATACATATAAATTTACAAGAATATGCATGTGAAATATTTACACTAAAAATTATACTAAGTCCCATTGGCTTTCTCTTATTGGGGTTTATGGTCATTTTGATTTTTTTTATTAAGGTTTGGGCGTGCCAAGGGATATCAAACTTAATATTTAGTGCACGGGCTTTCCTTCATTTATTATTTCTTTCTTTCTTTTGATTCCATATCTGGCTAGTGGTTGACCAGGCTTGTAATGCCATCAATATTCATATCTTTTTATTCATACCTGAAAGTTTACTGTCACACAATATGTTCTTACATTCCATAAACAAACAATACCCAGCTGCAGGAGGTAGCAGGATAATGGAGAAAGAAAGAAAGATAGACTGGAAGAACCTATTCACTACCTATAAACTACCAAATCCTACAGCTACTACATAAAAAGAGAACACAATACATTATAACGTTTGCATCACCTTCAAGGGGTGTGTGAAAGGAGGTGCTTACAATTTACCAAATCATGGGTAAATGTAAGCGTCCTTACGTCTAGTCTGTGTAGTGTAACATCATGACAGATTCTCTGTGTTGTGATTGTTCATATGACTTAGTGTATTATACCTTAACAAATCCTTGCATGAGTAAATCGCATATCTGCTCAGTACTTCCTCAATATCTCCACTTCTTGTGATACCTTCTACACAAATGGAAAATATATCTCACAGAGATTCTCTCTCTCATAATGTGTATTATATAATAACATATCAAATTCCCTCTCAAGAGTTCAACCATGAACTTTCTTCTACTTTAATGAAGGTTAAACATCATGTATGTTGTGTATATATATCATTTATTTCTATAAAACATAAATAAAGAACATAGTATTATAATTGACAGTATAATATCTCTTCCGCAGTGTCCGTTACTCGACGTTGGTTGTACGGGTGGTCACCGCTCCTTTGCACTTACCTTGCATTACCTGAAAAGTCAAATGTTGTCTTCAATGTAGATGTAATTCTGTCATCTGTTCACTTAAGTGGAGGTGTTGTACGAATCGCAAAACGGCCTTAATAACTCTCCTATCTTTTGCTTCCTCAGGGTTTTCTGTTGTACGTAAGTATAATAAAGGCTAACATGGCACTAAATTTCACTTTCGTATACACAAATGTATTCACATGAGGGATGTGTAAAAACTATATTTCAACTTAAGTTCCTTAAAAAATCATTCTCCTGTCTGAACACGAACTATAAATGTTTTCTTCCACACAGTGGCTTAACAAAACTTAACGAAAGTTTACTAAGTTACACTTCCGAAATAAATTAAAGCTTATGTGTTTCCGAGTCACATTCTTGTTACACTTCTTTCAACAGCTGTAATCATCATTATGTTCACTCTGCTTTTCTTGCATTCATTCATTTTCAAGGGCACTGTAAATAGATTCACATTTAACGTCTTGTACTCACGTGTTCTAACTCATCACAAATGTTTTCTTTCAAACTGAAATTCGTATGTAATCTTAAAGATGTAGACTGTTTACTCACTTCTCTATGTAGCACAATATTACCAAAACATTCTCACTCATTCTTTATTCACATATTCATCATAATATATGTATCCTTATACATTAAACATATTCCTCATCAAACCTTAATATATCACATACGTGGGCACTTCCATTATCATAAAACTCCAATATCATCTTCCTCAAATAATAACTTGTCTCCATCAACTACTTTACAGTAACTTACCTTCTTATATTAACCTAAATATTAACCCATTCATACTGATCATTCATTCTTACGTCCTCATTCATTCTGTTACATACCTATGTCATTACTGATCTCAATAGCTATTATTTCCTGTCATTATAGTGCCTTGAAATAACTAACTAGTTGTTGATTCACCTTATAATTTACAATTAACAACCAATGTAACCTGTGTAGATCTCATTCCTATATGAATATCTTTTCTCATTCAGTAAGTGTACTCGCCTGGGTTTACATTCTCTTCATAATTATGTGTACAAGTGTAACTGCAGTATATAATTTCCATAAATTAACGTTTGTGTTCGTAGGCTGTATAACTTAATGTTCGTGTATTCAATACAAATATTTATGATGTCGTTTTCAGAGCGACTTGCTCATGTTCAAATTAGTTGTCATTATATTATGTTGTTTTAGTGCACAAAGGGTTTCAAATGTCTGCGGGAGTGTAGCCCCCTCGGCTTGTGAGATAACGGGTATTCTAGGGAGTAACAACCTGGGTGAGGTATGCTTGCTATTCTGAAAGGACCTGAATATAATAGCTGCCATTTTCTGTTCAGTTGTTTTAATTTTGTAGACTTGGGATGTGAACGCAAAAGAACAAGGTCATCAACCTGATAGTTTTGTGTATTTGTAACATGTTTGTCATACTTCTCTTTCCTGATCTTGGCTTTATTGCACAACGTAGTGTATGCCTGTCTTACTTTCTCTTCCAAAGGTGTATGTGTTGTGGATGCGGTTAGCTCTGGAATGGGCATAGCCCACTTGTTCTGTTCAGGTTTGTTTAATAATAATTCCTTGGTGGGTATCCTGCTGAGGCATGAGGCAAATTGTTTACTATCTGCTCAAATGGTGCTAAAAATTCGATCCACTTTGTGTGTTTGCGAGGTGAATGTATTCTCATGAATTGACCAAACTCTCTAAAAATCCTTTCTACGGGATTCCCTTCCGGGTGAAATGCTGACGTAAGAATATGTTTGATGCTGTGTGTGGCAACAAAAGATTTCCATTTTCTTCCCGTAAAATAGGGTGCGTTATCCGTGATAAAGCTGTGGGGTTTGCCAAACCTTGTAAAGCAGCTGTTAGTCAAACGTCTAGCAATAGCAGATGCGTTGACAGTACGGATAGCATACAATTTTAAGTATTTTGAGAAGGCATCAAGTACAGCAACAATGTATTTCACACCTCCACGAGCTCTGGGATAAGGTCCGGCGATACCTAACGATACTAATTCCAAAGGTCGGGTTGGTACAATAGGATGTAATTCATTCAAAGATGATCGGTTGGAAAATTTTGCTTTTTGGCAGATGATGCATTTACGAACAATTTGCAACACTCTCCGACGCAGATTAGGAAAATAACAGTACTGTACTATTCTATCAGTGCATTTGGTGACTCCGTAGTGTCCCCAAGTTTTGTGTGTGAACATGTGCGCCTGGTAGACAAACACACCAATGGTGCGAGTGTGGGATACGCCTATGAAAAAGTACATTTTTGTGTATTGTGTAATATTTTTGTAAGTGTGAAGAAGGATCTGTACGTAATTTCTTTTTGATATTTGACCACCTGGGGTCGCTGTCCTGAAGTGAAGCAAAGTTCTTGCACATATTGTGGTAGTATGGGGCGTATGTACCATCGCACATAAGTAAGATGTTAAAGTCTGATGTTTGCTCGGAAAGTTCCGAAAAATCCTGTATGCCTTGGGGCAAACGGGACAGGGCATCGGCTACTACGTTTGATTTACCTTTAATGTAAATAATTTCGAAGCTCTATTCTTGGAGTGAAAGGCACCACCGGGTGAGCCGTGAATGAAGCAATTTGCATTATAGCAAGAAAGAAAGGGCTTGGTGGTCTGTGTATATGCGAGTATGTTTACCCCAAAGAAAGTAGCGAAACTTGCGGAATGCTCAAATAATGGCAAGAGCCTCCCGCTCCGTCACCGAGTGCGACCTCTCGCACTCAGTGAGCGTGCGGCTCGCAAAACTTATCGGTTTGATGACAGATTATCTTGATTCGGATTGAATTTGAAATAGAAAAGCTCCAAGGCCTTATGATGAATCCGTGGCTAGGCAAAATTCTGACGTCATGTCAGGGTGGCAGAGGAGGGGGGTGCGTTCACCAATGCATCTTTAATAGCCTGGAAATCAGCTTGGCAAAACTCTGTCCATCTCCAAATTGCGTTCTTTTTCAGTAGAGTTAGCAGGTGAGAGCTGTTCAGAAGCTGTTTTGAAACAAACTTCCGAAAGAAAGAAGATAATCCTAAGAATGCTATCAACTGTTTGCGGTTTTGTGGAGGAGGGAAATTACGAATAGCATCAATCTTCTTAGAATCGGGACGAATGCCTTCCGGCGAGACAATGTTGCCTAAAAACTTGATTTCACGCCTGCCTACTTTGGACTTCGAAAGATTTACTGTGACTCCAGCTTGTGAGAATTTAAATAAAATTTGCTGTAACAGATCAATATGTTCCTCCCACGTATTTGTTGCCACGACAATGTCATCGACGTACGCCGTGACGCGTGACAACAAACACGGGCCGAGAACGGCGTCAAGCGCCTCGATGAACACGCCCGCGCTTACGCGCAAACGAAAGGGCAACACACAAAACTGATAACTGCGTCCTTCACAAAGGAAAGCAGTGTATTTACGACTGTCATTGTGAAGGGACTCCTGCCAGTACGATAAGCGGAGGTCAATATTAGTTAGGTATTGTACATTATAAGATTTTAGCAACTGTTCGTCCAAGTTGACGGGTCTTGTGTTAACAGGTATAATAATTTTGTTGATTTCACGTGCGTCTAGCACCAATCTGACATTGGCATCTTGCTTGCCTACCGCCAGGATAGAACTGCAATAAGGGGAATGTGATTTTTCTATGACACCCCAGGTCAACATACGCTCGATTTCACGTAATTCGCCCATGGAATATTATAATGTGTCCTACAATAAGTCTTATGTGGCTTAACATCCATTTTGTAGCTATAACCTCTGATTACACCAGGCCTCTCACTGAAAACTTGTGCATTATCACATAATAATTTGTACAATTCTTCTTGCTGTTGTTTCGTTAAATAGTCAAATTCGACACATTTCTGATACAATAAATCCTGCTCAGTCTCCTGATAGTCTGAATCTTCAAGTGTTAAATTACATACACTAACTATGGCAGGATATACCAATTGAAATTGACTTACTTCGTAATGTTTTTGTCGTGGTTCAATCGTCTTGTTAAGTTCAACATTAATTAGTTGTTCTCCTACAGATAATTGACATATGCCATTACTTAAATCTATGATTGCTTTGTGTTCATTCCAGAAATACATCCCTAGGATGCAGTGTACGATGAGCTTGTCTACAATCAGAAAATTACACTTGAACTGTGTATTGGAAAATGTGAAGTTAACAAGGGCTTGCATGCGTATGTTCTTAGATTTAGTACTTGTGGCACTAACCACGTGGCAATTCTGTACAGGTAATGTAGGTATGTTTATAATTTGTTTCAATTCATTATAGAATGCGGTTGACATCACACTTGCAGCAGCACCAGTATAAAATAAAATTTTGTACATCATAATCGTTAAACTTAACCCATGCCGTAGCTTGTATGAATTCTTTAACACAACTGTCTGATTTAATGTTTTTCTCGTCGGTTAATTCCTGTTCTGCTGTCATTTTGTCATCGTACCTGAGGAAACAAACCGTCTCAGCCGTTGCGCTCTTACACCACCTCCTGACCGAAGCACGAGCGCTTAGCTCGGTCGTCGACTGTTTTCCGTCGTCTGCTGTGTTTGGCCGGGTTCATTGACCAGCTCCACTATGTTTACATTCCGGCCAGTTGGCGCCCACGCGTCAGCTGATGGCGCGCCGCAATTGTTATTGCTACTTCGCGGCGGGGAGTGCATAACTGTACTGGGTAACGGTGGCGGATTCCGTGGAGGGTTATGATTTGTCATGCGTGAATATTGTGTGTTCCAAATATTCTGTCGGTGATTGTTGGGATTGTTATTGTTTTGGTGGTAATTATGTCTGTTATATGGAATGTTCCTGTCAAAGTAGCCCAGGTTGTACCGGTTATTCTCACGTCTCCTATTGCTGTTGTTGTTGTACTGTCTGATTTTCATTTTGCTTGTAGTTAAGATTTTGATATGGGTGGTAGTTATTGTTGTTATTATTATTATTCCACGAATTTCTGCGGTTGTTCCTACAGTCATACACGTTTCCAAATTCAAAATGGTTCAAATGGCTCTGAGCACTATGGGACTTAACATCTATGGTCATCAGTCCCCTAGAATTTAGAACTACTTGAACCTAACTAACCTAAGGACATCACACAACACCCAGTCATCACTAGGCAGAGAAAATCCCTGACCCCGCCGGGAATCGAACCCGGGAACCCGGGCGTGGGGAGCGAGAACGCTACCGCACGACCACGAGCTGTGGACACGTTTCCATTTGAATATGTTTCGCGCGCAGGCATCGTATTGTGTCGCGGCGCGGACGGATGGTTCCACCAACCACCGTCACTACGGTTCCTTTGGGGTGGGTGCTGATTTTGGTTACTAATATGAGTAAAATCTGAATGGCGTGAATCGCCTCTGTAAACTACGTCCATTTGATCTAAGAAGTTTAAGAAAGTCTTAACGTCATTCTCCGGTACTCCTATTAATCTGTCTCGGTATGGAAAGAGTAAGTGGCTCTTTAAAGTGTCAGTTATCGCTGGCAAGTCGGCTGGTTTGGACCAGTACAGTGTCTTGTCTAGGTACCTCTCAAAGTATTGTCTTAATGTCTCTTTTTTAGGGTCATAGGTCTCGGGGTTGCACACTTCTCTCCTTAGATTCTGTTGCTCATTCTCGGACCAGAATTCGTCCAAGAAGGCTTGTTCGAACTGTTCAAACGTAAGGCACCGCCGCTTCATAGTGGCACCCCACTTAGCTGTCCTCTCATGAGATTGGTGACGTGTCTGATTTTATCGACTTCTGACCAACTACGTGGAAAAACACCGTCAAATGATCTAATAAACACAATAGGGTAGACTTTGTGCTTGTCCTCACTGGAAAATGTCTGGAAATACCCATGCCTTACAAACGTGTCATCGGCCATGCCGGTTGGCATAACTGTATTGACGTAGTTTGTGTCACTTCCTACTCTAGGTGTCGTACCGTAATATTGCTCGTTTGGTAGAAAAGAAAGCGGCACATTGTAATTTTGATTTGAAATAGGTGATTCCACAATAGGTGTTCTGTCTGTGTCATTAGCCATGGTTTTAGCTGTTTTGTCGTTCCCTGACGCCGCTACAGTACTGTTGTGACACTGTACTTCTACGCCATGTGCGTCTTTCCACGGGTGCATTTGATCCTGGATGACAATGCGCGACTGCACCGAAAAGTGCCGGTGAAGGAACTCTTAGGGTGAGGAGACATGCAGTAAAAGGACTTGTCTGCCGGTTTGCACGACTTAAATCACAATGAGAACGTGTGAGATGTGTGGTATCGATAGCTACTGCGCCACGGCGTAGGTACAAGTTCTTAGGTTTGCATTACGACACGGAACCGGCGACAGCGCCCTCTAGCCGGCGCTGTGCAGCTCTACGAGCGCCGCTCCAGATTCTGCCCATTTGATTCCGAATAGACGACCAAGTAACATTGTTTCTATTTCATAGTGGGCGGGCCACTACAGATTTTGCCTTTGTAACTTCTGACCAATGTTAGATTTGATTGATGTACAGCTTCGCACCTACGTGCTCATCTTTACCAAAAGTTACGTATATGTCATTGACTAATATTCTCTATAAAATGTACTGTTAAGTTAAAAGCAACATCGAGAGATTTTTACCGCACCTGCACCTACTCACTTCCTGCATTCGGCCTACCCTTCAGTTTACAGGAAGAGACCCACGCATCGCCTATCCAGGCGGGATACAAAAAGATGCATTGGGGAGATGTGCATCAGCATTTGCACCAACGACCATCCAGCAGTTGACAACGGCAATGATGGACGAAATGGAACGCCCTACTACAAGAACTCTGTAACAGTCTAGAGGTCAGTATGGGAGCTCATAGCGGATCATGCACTATCGTCCATGGTGATCACACACGCTAAGGACCATGTCCCGCCGTTTGCTATTTCCAGGGGACCGTCATAAATCACTGTGACTTCATTGCAGTTATTGTCTTTGAAGAGAAGTGTCATTTCTGTTCGTTTCATTGCGTATTCCTTTCAGATATTTTGTGTACTATACTGTAAGCAGCAGCAGTGGTTCATGGTGTGGGTTCCTGTAGTCATGTCCTAGTTCATGAACCACGGGAAACGTATGAGTGGCCAAGTAAGTGGTCCCGACAGTCGGGATACCAGTTACTTCGGAATAAGGCTGGGCATCTGGGACATATTCTGAGTCGTGGTCACCTTTGTGCTCGTACGGCAAAGACTACCAAATCCACCGGTTAGTCCCTCAACCGTTAGGGGTAAAACTCAATGGGACTCGGGGCAAGTAAGGCTAGCAAACTGTTTCCCTGGTACTTTAAGTATGATGCTGGCAACAATCAGAGCAAAATGCCTCGGACCTTTGGAGGTGACGGAGTCCCACCTCTAACTGACAAACCAGGGACTCCTAAAATACGACTTGGCAAACAAATGGTAATGAGATGGGGAGCTATTAATATCAATGGGGGCTACTCTGGGAAGAAGGTAGAGCTGGCAGAGACTGCAAGTAAGATGAGGCTGGACGTTTTAGCTGTTAGTGACATTCGGGTAAGGGGTGAGAAAGAAGAGGAAGTGGGAGAATATAAGGTCTACCTGTCAGGAGTCAAAGCAGGAATAGCACAATGCGGTGTAGGGCTTTACATCAGGAAAGAAATGGAACCCAGCGTAGTTGCAATAAGGTATGTAAACGAACGACTGATGTGGATAGATTTGACAGTGTCTAGCAAGAAAATTAGGATTGTGTCAGTATATTCGCATTGTGAAGGGACAGATCAAGATAAGATGGATAGTTTTTATGAGGCACTCAGTGATGTAGTTGTTAGAGTAAAGGACAAGGACAGTGTTCTGCTCATGGGTGATTTTAATGCCAGGATTGGAAATCGAACAGAAGGATATGACAAGGTTATGGGTCAATTTGGAGAGGATATGGAGGCCAACAGGAACGGGAAACAACTCTTGGATTTCTGTGCCAGTATGGGCTTAGTAATCACAAACTCCTTTTTTAAACATAAGAACATTCACCGATATACTTGGGAAGGGAGGGGAACGAGATCTGTCATTGACTATATAATAACAGATCAGGAATTCAGGAAGGCCGTGAGGGACACACGTGTATTCAGGGGATTCTTTGATGACACTGATCATCATTTAATCTGCAGTGAAATTGGGATTGTGAGGCCGAAAGTGCAGGAGGTCAGGTCCAAATGTAGGAGGATAAGAGTGGAGAAACTTCAGGATAAGAAAATCAGGCACAAGTACATAACAATGATCTCAGAAAGGTACCAGTTAGTTGAATGTAGTCAATTACAATCATTGGAAAAGGAATGGACAAGGTACAGGGACACAGTACTAGAAGTGGCTAAAGAATGTCTTGGAACAGTAGTGTGTAAAGGTAGGATGAAGCAAACAGCTTGGTGGAATGACACAGTCAAGGCAGCCTGTAGAAGGAAAAAGAAGGCGTATCAAAAATGGCTACATACTAGAGCTCAGGTAGACAGAGAAAGTTATGTTGAAGAAAGAAACAAAGCCAAACAGATAATTGCAGCATCCAAGAAGAAATCTCGGGAAGACTTTGGAAACAGGTTGGAGACTTTGGGTCAAGCTGCTGGAAAACCATTCTGGTGTGTAATTAGCAGTCTTCGAAAGGGAGGTATGAAGGAAATGACAAGTATCTTGGACAGGTCAGTAAAACTGCTGGTGAATCCTGTGGATTCCTTGGGCAGATGGAGGGAATATTTTGAAGAGTTGCTCAATGTAGGTGAAAATACGATCAGTAATGTTTCAAATTTCGAGGTACATTGGGATAGGAATGCTGATGGAAATAGGATCACATTTGAGGAAGTGGAGAAAATGGTCAATAGATTGCAGTGCAATAAAGCGGCTGGGGTGGATGAAATTAAGTCGGAACTCATCAAATACAGTGGAATGTCAGGTCTTAAATAGCTACACAGGATAATTGAAATGGCCTGGGAGTCGGGACAGGTTCCATCAGACTGGACAAAAGCTGTAATCACATCAATCTTTAAACATGGAAACAGAAAAGATTGTAACAACTACAGAGGTATCTCTTTAATCAGCGTTGCGGGTAAAATCTTCTCAGGTATTGTTGAAAGGAAAGTGCGAATATTAGTTGAGGACCAATTGGATGAAAATCAGTGTGGGTTCAGGCCTCTTAGAGGTTGTCAGGACCAGATCTTTAGCTTACGGCAAATAATGGAGAAGTGTTATGAGTGGAACAGGGAATTGTATCTATGCTTTATAGATCTAGAAAAGGCATATGACCGGGTTCCTAGGAGGAAGTTATTGTCTGTTCTACATGATTATGGAATAGGAGGCAAACTTTTGCAAGCAATTAAAGGTCTTTACATGGATAGTCAGGCAGCAGTTAGAGTTGACGGTAAATTGAGTTCATGGTTCAGAGTAGTTTCAGGGGTAAGACAAGGCTGCAACCTGTCTCCACTGTTGTTCATATTATTTATGGATCATATGTTGAAAACAATAGACTGGCTGGATGAGATTAAGATATGTGAACACAAAATAAGTAGTCTTGCATATGCGAATGACTTAGTTGTGATGGCAGATTCGATTGAAAGTTTGCAAAATAATATTTCAGAGCTAGATCAGAAATGTAAGGACCACGGTATGAAGATTAGCATCTCCAAAACGAAAGTAATGACAGTGGGAAAGAGATATAAACGGATTGAGTGCCAAATAGGAGGAACAAAGTTAGAACAGGTGGACGGTCTCAAGTACTTAGGATGCATATTCTCACAGGATGGCAACATAGTGAAAGAACTGGAAGCGAGGTGGAGCAAAGCTAATGCAGTGAGCGCTCAGCTACGATCTACTCTCTTCTGCAAGAAGGAAGTCAGTACCAAGAAAGTTATCTGTGCACCGTTCAATCTTTCGACCAACTTTGTTGTATGTGAGCGAAAGCTGGGTGGATTCAGGTTACCTTATCAACAAGGTTGAGGTTACGGATATGAAAGTAGCTAGGATGACTGCAGATACTAGTAGATGGGAACAATGGCAGGAGGGTATCCACAATGAGGAAATCAAAGAAAAACTGGGAATGAGCTCTATAGATTTAGCAGTCAGGGCGAACGGGCTTAGATGGTGGGGTCATGTTACACGCATGGGAGAAGCAAGGTTACCCAAGAGACTCATGGGTTCAGCAGTAGAGAGTAGGAGGAGTCGAGGCAGACCAAGGAGAAGGTACCTAGATTCGGTTAAGAATGATTTTGAAGTAATAGGCTTAACATCAGAAGAGGCACCAATGTTAGCACTGAATGGGGGATCATGGAGGAATTTTATAAGGGGGACTATGCTCCAGACTGAACGCTGAAAGGCATAATCAGTCTTAAATGATGATGATGATGACTGTAAGCAGCAATTCTTTCTATGTATGGTCCATATTTCATCGAGTAGTGTTACTTGACAGTAACTCATCATGCGAAAGCTACTTTCGTCTTTTATTTTTGCGTACCAGTGTATTTGTTAAGTCAGAAAGGGTCTTTTTCTGGTTAATCCATGGTGGTGGTCTATATTCGGTTATCAGACAGAACCTCAATGTCATCAGAATATTTAGCTAACTTTGCCGTAGTCACCTGTCAGACAGTGTGTGAAGGTTGCGCCCCTGGTCGACCTCGCGTTCTCAAGTTCCTGTCGACATAGTCATCGATTGACTTATCGCTAGAAATGAAACACCTACTATAATAAGATCTGAAACTGCTCCCAACCGACAGTGAAATATCGCTGAAAATTCGTGTTCGCCATTTCGATAAAAAGTCTTCGTTCTTAAGACAAGAGGAGAGGGACAAACTGGGAATGATTATCACAGATGGTACAGTATGACGATGAACAGTTCTAACAAATTCAAACTAGATGCCGGATCGACAGACTATTGCAACTTGGGAAAAATATTTTTTTGCAGCGTACACTTCCCTAACAAGTGGATAAACCAATTGTCAATCTAGCAATGTTCTTTTGAAATAATAATAAAAATCTGAACTTCAGTGGTGATAAACCAATGATTTTTTATAAATTAGTTCCATTTATGTTTCAAATATGGTTTCTTCTTTTGTCAACAGCTCAGAGACAGTCATGCTAAAATGTGGACCACTGTGGAAACACACAAATATACAGTTATGCTGCATTCAAACTGTGAAAGGAAGTACCTTTAACTTCCCGTCGACAACAAGGGAGTTAGAGGAACAGCCTAAGCTTGGTTGAGTACAGGTACGTATCAATCAGCTGTAGCTTACAATTAAGTAATCGTTTCAACATTTTCAGATATGATGGTGTAGTGTCAGAGAGTAAGCCTGGAAACTGAAAAGTAGCGATAGCAAATCCCGATAGTATCAGGGAATATTTCAGTCTGCTTTTAACGCAGCCTCACTGATGTGAAGATTCGCGAGGAACGACAAGTGGTTCGGATTCCGCTTTAAACTTTACCGGGTACAATTACTGGGGCAGGTTAGCGAAACGTCCATTTGAAAGACCTGCATGAAGCCGTTGAGTCAAACGAAATTACTATTACTATTATCTCAACCACTACTCATCTCGGTAGTAGTCCAGTGTGGCATTTCTCCCGACACTATCTGTAAAGTAGACAATATTTCTTACCATTTTGATGGTTTCTATCGTTAACAGAAAATAGGATACAAACTTTACACAGTGCCATTCCTCATTCTGTTTTGCTGTACAAACAACGTACTAGTAAAAGTAAAAAAAATCAGTTTATCCCGAAACGGCTCAGAAATATGTTCATGTGGTTTACCACAAAGAATACCATATGAAGACAATTTTAAAAAGACTTTAATCTCCACTGGAAAACGAGTCCCGCAGAACTCTGAAAGAGCAGTCAATCTACTTGCTCATTTCGTCAGTTGTTACAATCCTTTTTAAGCAATGGGTGCCTTTTATTGGGTTCTGTCCTGGAGTCATACTGAAAGAATACGATCAAACTATTTGTGGTAGTTTCAGTTTATGTTGTCAGGTGCATACCATTGACTAACAAGCGAAGTAACGTCACTGGAACGGCTAAATTCGAATAAAACGACTTTAAAATACCGCTATGAGTCTGTTTTACCAATTATGAAGGTCATTTATTTGCGGAATTCTGAATTTTTGTACTAACAGTTTTCTTTAATGTCAACGAAACTCAAAACTGAAGAAGTTGCTGATGAAACAGTACCGTGTAACAGGCAAATATGATCAGCAGATGAACAATAATCACAGCTGAGTTATTATTTGGCAAAAAGCTAAACATCTGACACTGACAGGCGTATTTCCCAAAATAGAAAAAGTATTGTTGTACGACCTTCCCTTATTCGTCATTGAATTGCAACTGTGAAGTTTCAATGAAGTGATTAAAACGTGGCAGAATGGAACAGTTTGGGTGTTTGAGATGGCAACAAGTGGACATGCTACATCAAGTGGACTTCAGTAGTCTAGTATCAGAAGCCACTACAGTCACATTATTACGATCTTTGTCACGAGCTGCTCCATTCAACAGTGTGTTAACCACTTAGTTGAGGTTATGCATTTGCACTTCTATAACGAATAAGGGGCGTACGAACAATACAGCAACTTCTACAGGGTGAGTCAAAGGTAGCAGTACTTCCTGTTATGTCAAAAATCCTGCACGAATGGGAAAACCTGAGTATTCTAGCAAGGTATGCCTGAGGTGGCCTGTCTTTTACGTGAAGAGCCGACACTGTAGCACGCGACGATTATCAGCAAATGTTCAAATGTGTGCGAATTCCTAAGGGACCAAACTGGGGAGGTCATCGGTCCCCAGACTTACACACTACTTAAACTAACTTATGCTAAGAACGACACACACACACGCCCATGTCCGAGGAAGAACTCGAACCTCAGGCGGGAGGGGCCGCGTTTGTCAGCAGAATGCGGAATCATCTAGTCATGGATCGTACGAATCCTCCGTGTTTATCAGTGGCACCCAACACCTAGCAAAGAATGGCCCACGCAGACGTATGCAGTTTTGCACGTGGGCCCTAGAGCAAGTTCAACAAGATCCCTCTTTTGGACCAGGTATCTTGTTCAGTGAAGAGGCAAACTTCTTTTCAGTCATGAAGTCAACTGTCACAACGACAGGTACTAGAGCGACCAGAATCCACACTGGATGGAACCTTCAAAAGTAGTCAGTGATGTAAAGTGTATGGTGTGGTGTGGCACACGCAGTACCTGTGCAAATGGACCCACATTCATTGACTAGAATCTAAACGTTCGACGCTACCTAGAAATGCTCCAAGAAGTGATCTTTCCCTTAGTTCTGAATGAAAATGGCAGATTGTCCTCTTACTTTCAACAGAATGGGGCCCCACCGCACTATGAAGCAGTTGTTCGTCAGTAGTTAAACTGTCAATTTCCAGGTCATTCCGTGGAATGGCCAACCAGATCACCTGATCTCACACCACGTGACTTTTTTCTGTCAGGTCATTTAAAGCAACTCGCATATGCAGAGAAAATAAGAAAAAGACACCACCTCGAGCAGTGCACTGAAGAAGCGTGTGCAAGTATTTCCGCAGAAATCCTTCCACGAGTGCTCGAGGACTGGATTCAGCACCTTCAAATGTGGGTTGACCGAGAGGGATACCATGTTCAACACATTAAATGACTGTCTTTTATGGAGAATAGTCCAGCCTGTAATTCTAACCAAAATGTGTTGTAACTTTTGAACTACAACTGCCACTTCAAATCTGTTTACATGAATGAACTTGTTAGAAAATGCTGATGTTCTTTGATGTATCACACGACCACCTTTGCATTTAAAAACTGACGTAGATTCAAAACGGTCGATTTAAAGATGGCGCCCATGTTCGCCACATACCGTAAAAGATAGACTACTTCACCTGTATCTCACTGGAACATTTAGGTTTCCCCATTCCTGCAAGGTTTTCGACATAACAGGGTACACTACGACTTTTGACGCATCCTGTATTTTGAGATATATGACCCCTACTGCACATACTGATTCTGTCCTGCGTGTACCAACATAATTACACTCCTGGAAATGGAAAAAAGAACACATTGACACCGGTGTGTCAAACCCACCATACTTGCTCCGGACACTGCGAGAGGGCTGTACAAGCAATGATCACACGCACGGCACAGCGGACACACCAGGAACCGCGGTGTTGGCCGTCGAATGGCGCTAGCTGCGCAGCATTTGTGCACCGCCGCCGTCAGTGTCAGCCAGTTTGCCGCGGCATGCGGAGCTCCATCGCAGTCTTTAACACTGGTAGCATGCCGCGACAGCGTGGACGTGAACCGTATGTGCAGTTGACGGACTTTGAGCGAGGGCGTATAGTGGGCATGCGGGAGGCCGGGTGGACGTACCGCCGAATTGCTCAACACGTGGGGCGTGAGGTCTCCACAGTACATCGATGTTGTCGCCAGTGGTCGGCGGACGGTACACGTGCCCGTCGACCTGGGACCGGACCGCAGCGACGCACGGATGCACGCCAAGACCGTAGGATCCTACGCAGTGCCGTAGGGGACCGCACCGCCACTTCCCAGCAAATTAGGGACACTGTTGCTCCTGGGGTATCGGCGAGGACCATTCGCAACCGTCTCCATGAAGTTGGGCTACGGTCCCGCACACCGTTAGGCCGTCTTCCGCTCACGCCCCAACATCGTGCAGCCCGCCTCCAGTGGTGTCGCGACAGGCGTGAATGGAGGGACGAATGGAGACGTGTCGTCTTCAGCGATGAGAGTCGCTTCTGCCTTGGTGCCAATGATGGTCGTATGCGTGTTTGGCGCCGTGCAGGTGAGCGCCACAATCAGGACAGCATACGACCGAGGCACACAGGGCCAACACCCGGCATCATGGTGTGGGGAGCGATCTCCTACACTGGCCGTACACCACTGGTGATCGTCGAGGGGGCACTGAATAGTGCACGGTACATCCAAACCGTCATCGAACCCATCGTTCTACCATTCCTAGGCTGGCAAGGGAACTTGCTGTTCCAACAGGACAATGCACGTCCGCATGTATCCCGTGCCACCCAACGTGCTCTAGAAGGTGTAAGTCAACTACCCTGGCCAGCAAGATCTCCGGATCTGTCCCCTATTGAGCGTGTTTGGGACTGGATGAAGCGTCGTCTCACGCGGTCTGCACGTCCAGCACGAACGCTGGTCCAACTGAGGCGCCAGGTGGAAATGGCATGGCAAGCCGTTCCACAGGACTACATCCAGCATCTCTACGATCGTGTCCATGGGAGAATAGCAGCCTGCATTGCTGCGAAAGGTGGATATACACTGTACTAGTGCCGACATTGTGCATGCTCTGTTGCCTGTGTCTATGTGCCTGTGGTTCTGTCAGTGTGATCATGTGATGTATCTGACCCCAGGAATGTGTCAATAAAGTTTCCCCTTCCTGGGACAATGAATTCACGGTGTTCTTATTTCAATTTCCAGGAGTGTATAATGTTTCAAGCAAAGGTTTAACTTTCTGCCAAATAATGCCCTGATGGCCATAATTGTCTGTTGCGCGTTATTGCTTCTCTAATCTTTAGGATCGTTAACATTCAGACATCTATTGTACACAAGTGCAGTTTCTTACAGATAAATGACCTTGATGAGTGGTCGAATCGGCACATCTCCGTAATTTAATATAATTTTTATTCGGTTTGAACCGTTCCAGGTGGATTACTTCCCTTATAAGAAAAGAAACAGGCAACACTGTAGCAGGGGATGGGTTGTGTTGAAAGTATGGCAGCCTCAGCACTTTCGTACTATTTTGTTGTTACTTACTTCACAATTCAGACAGTGCACATTCCGCAGCAGAGTGAAAGATTCAACAATCCCCTAGATTATGGCTAACAAGGGGACCGTACGACTTTCCCCTGCTTTGATTCATGTTAACAGGGCGAGTTGGGTGCGATTAGGACTTCAACATCAATAAACACCTCCCGCCGGAGGTTCGAGTCCTCCGTCAGGCATAAGTGTGTGTGTTGTTCTTAGCATAAGTTAGTTTAAGTTGTGTGTAAGACTAGGGACCGATGACCTCATCAGTTTGATCCCTTAGAAATTCACACACATTTGAACATTTTGCATATAAATAAACAGAAAGACACAACTCTTACCCGTTTTCGAGAAAATCGAGTTTGAAAATTTTTGGCGTGCTTGTATACTTTTTAAGAGCAGTCGGAGTTGAGGATTCCACAGCCGAGCGGATAAGCTCATAGTTTGATAAGCGCTAGATCTTTCGATCGAAAAGCGCTACTGGTACTTCCTTTTGTTTTTCATTTCCACGTAATTCTAACAACAGAGTCCGCGGGCGAGTGGGAGATTTTCTCCGCTAATGGACAGGATGTTGTGTTGCCCTCATAGTCCTTTCATTGTCATCACCGACACGCATGTCGCCCAATGTGGCGTCACCTGAACTAAGACTTGGAACCCGGCCAACAATGCCACACGATCATTTCATTTCATTTCTAACAACAGATACGTGTGGCACGCCACGAAACTATGCGATGACCGAGAACCGTTTACAAATGTGAATCAAGTTCGTTTTTCAATAGACACATTGAAAGAACGTTGCACATGCAAAAATTCGACGTTCTTTAAATGTGCTGTATGTCGCAGTAATTATTTTTCCATGTTTCTAAGGCACTGCTACAGTGTTGCCTGTTTTTTTATCTTATAGGGGAAGTAACCTAGCTGGAACAGTTCATACCGAATAAAAATGATATTAAAATACCTTAGAAACCTTCCTGGTCCTCCGTAGGTTACACATTATAATTGTCATAAATGTAGATACAATAACATAAATAAAATAACTGTACTTATTTGATTGAAAGTCCCCGTGTATAGTCTTCACTCACTCGCTTAGGAGTTTAGGAAGTAAGAGAGGTACTTGTTGTTGTTGTGGTCTTCAGTCCAGAGACTGATTTGATGCAGCTCTCCATGCTACTCTATCCTGTGCAAGCTTCTTCATCTCCCAGTACGTGCTGCAGCCTACATCCTTCTCAATCTGCTTAGTGTATTCATCTCTAGGTCTCCCTCTACGATTTTTACCCTCCACGCTGCCCTCCAATACTAAATTGGTGATCCCTTGATGCCTCAGACCATGTCCTACCAACCGATCCTCTCGCTTCCCACGCCCGGGTTCCCAGGTTCGATTCCCGGCGGGGTCAGGGATTTTCTCTGCCTCGTGATGACTGGGTGTTGTGTGATGTCCTTAGCTTAGTTAGGTTTAAGTAGTTCTAAATTCTAGGGGACTGATGACCATAGATGTTAAGTCCCATAGTGCTCAGAGCTATTTGAACCATTTTTGAACCAACCGATCCCTTCTTCTAGTTAAGATGTGCCACAAACTCCTCCTCTCCCCAATTCTATTCAATGCCTCCTCATTAGTTATGTGATCTACCAATCTAATCTTCAGCATTCTTCTGTAGCACCACATTTCGAAAGCTTCTATTCTCTTCTTGTCCAAACTACTTACCGTGCATGTTTCACTTCCATACGTGGCTACACTCCATACAGATACTTTCAGAAACGACTTCCTGGCACTTACGTCTATACTCGATGTTAACAAATTTCTCTTCTTCAGAAACGCTTTTCTTGCCATTGCCAGTCCTCTCTACTTCGACCATCATCAGTTATTTTGCTCCCCAAATAGCAAAACTTCTTTACTATTTTAAGCGTCTCATTTCCTAATCTAAATCCCTCAGCATCACCCGATTTAATTCGACTACATTCCATTATCCTCGTTTTGCTTTTGTTGATGTTCATCTTATACCCTCCTTTCATGACACTGTCCATTCCGTTCAACTGCTCTTCCAAGTCCTTTGCTGTCTCTGACAGAATTACAATGTCATCGGCGAACCTCAAAGTTTTTATTTCTTCTCCATGGATTTTAATACCTACTCCGAACTTTTCTTTTGTTTCCTTTAGTGCTTGCTCAATATACAGATTGAATAACATTGGGGTGAGGCTACAAACCTGTCTCACTCCCTTCCCAACCGCTGCTTCCCTTTCATGTCCCTCGACTCTTATAACTGCCATCTAGTTTCTGTAAAAGTTGTAAATAGCCTTTCGTTCCCTGTACTTCACCCCTGCCACCTTCAGAATTTGAAAGAGAGTATTCCAGTCAACATTGTCAAAAGCTTTCTCTAATTCTACAAATGCTAGAAACGTAGGTTTGCCTTTTCTTAATCTAGCTTCTAAGATAAGTCGTAGGGTCAGTATTGCCTCACGTGTTCTAACATTTCTACGGAATGCAAACTGATCTTCCCCGAGGTCGGCTTCTACCAGTTTTTCCGTTCGTCTGTAAAGAATTCGCGTTAGTATTCTGCAGACGTAATAGTAGAAGTGAATCTGTGTTGGGACGAACCGTTAGTCGTGCCTGGAGAGCGCATTCGGTAAGAATACTAACCGCTAAAGGTAAGGTGCCAGGCTCAGCACCCAGTGCGCCACACCCTTTAATCTGCCCTGAAGGTTCTCAGGTGTCTGTGGTTGACGCGCAGATCGCGAGGGGTATCACCCGAATGGCGTCAGTTACCTCAGCATACCATAACGTTTTTGTGCCACCAGCCGGACAGCCGTACGTACTGAAGCGGCGCTTCCGGGATGCTGAGGTGGTCCGGCTTCGAATGGAATCCGGCCGGCGGATTATGACGAGGGTCGGTGTGCCGGCCGTCCTGGATAACAGCTTTTTGGCTCTTTCCCGCACCCCACTAGGTAAATACCGTGCTGGTAGCCAAGTTTCGCCTCATTTACGCGATTCGCAAGCATTTAGAAAATTTTCACTCACTTTCACATGAATAAATCCATACGTGGATAGCTGAGGTACACATATTCCGTCCTCGGAAGTAGGGGGGTGGTGACACGAAGGACATCCGACAAACCCTTAAATTAACCATACCGTGTCCGTTTCTAACCATACCGACCCTGCGCAGATTATGGACAAAGGCTCAGGGACAAAAGAAAAAAAATATCATAACTTTCTTGTGCCTATATTACTGTACAACAGATAGCCACGTTTCAGACTTTTGTACTGTGTAGTACTTCCTAATGGGCTGCAGTTAACTCGCTCGAGAACAAGTGGCGCCATCTCTTATCGGCAGCTGGAACTAACTGCAGCGATGAAAATCGTCTGGCGTCATGATAAGGACTGCTCTCTTGACACAACTTCTTTTCCGATGCACAAATTATTCAATTTGTTTAGTACAATATTGAGGGGTGCTTTTATCTCTGTAAAGTACCTCCTCGAGAAAAAAAATGTTACTTAATTAACTGTTTACTGAAATCCAGCACAGTTACGAACTGTGTTATAGTTTTATTTACACAACCAATTTCTAATCAATTACGTATCATTTACAACTGATATAAAAGTTTATGCCGAAGGTAGCACGGTCACATACAAAAATATGTAAATTCTTACGACATTGCCGTAATCAACTGTAATAAAAATTGAGTCTAAACTGCTCGTGTCAATAAACGTACAACATAATTCGTAACTAGAAAAGTGGATGTCAAGAAACAGTTGCAGAATAGCTCTGGGCTTTGAAGAACCCCCGACTCAACCACTCTCTAAAGAGCAAGACCGTTTTTAATTATTATTGATTGTGCTAAATACTATCCGATTTATGAAATGATATTTATTTTCAAGTGCGTATGTTTTTACATTTTTAACGTTAGACTGCCATGTTACCATTTTCACAAGGAGTATTCTGCGGAATAAGAATTTCTGTCACATAGACTTGTAGCACAGACTACATAATATTACTCGTGAGAAACCACACATCTTTAGTCCAATGTAAAAGCGAGCAACCGCAAGTCGTTAAAGATGTAAATCTCTTTTCGGAAACTGGCATTCTTAATGCAACAACAATTAAAACTTGATTGCCAGACAAATATTTGTTGACACTGAGAATTATCTTGTATACGCATAGTTCTGGGCTTTTCTGCAACTATTATATAATAAAGGAAATGAAATTGAAGACAATATTATGGAAAGAGAAGAGGCAGTAGATGAAGTTATGTGAGATATCATACTGCGAGAAGAATTTGATAGAAGACTGAAAGAACCAGGTCGAAACAAGGCCCCTAAAGTAAACGACATTCCTTCAGAGTTATTGAGATCCTTGGGAGAATATAGCATGCCAAAAATATTCCATTATTCCATCTTGTATGCACCATATACTGCACATGCGAAAGACTCTCAACATCAAAAAGGAAGTAACAATTTCAGTTCCAAAAGCAGGGAACGACAGTTGTGAATATTACAGAGCTATCCTTTTAATAAGCCGTTGTAGCAAAATACTGACGTATATTATTTCCAAAATAATGGAAAAGCTGATAGAGACTGATTTCGGAACAGTTGAGTCTGGTCCTGGAGAAATGCAGGAACACTGACCCCCTACGATTTGTCTTAGAGGTTGTGGAAAGGTAAACGTACATTTATAGTATTTACAAATTTAGAGAAAGCTTGTGACGTTGTTGGCTGGAATATACCCTTTGAAATTATAAAGGCAGCAGAATAAATACAACGAGCCAAAGGTTATTCGCAACTAGTACAGAAATTAGATTGCAACTGTAAGAGTCTAAGGACACGAGAGAGAAGCGGTAGTTGAGAATGGAGTGAGACAACAGGAAATAAAAGAAACCAAGGATAAATCTGAAAATGAAATTAAAGTTCAAAGACAAAAAATTAAAACTTTGAGGTTTGCCGATGACACTGTATCTCAGTCAGAGACTGCAGAAGAGCGGGTAGGGCACTTAAACGGGATGAATAAAGTCTAGAAATGAGGTTTAAGATGCACAACAACGGAGGTTTTGCAATGTAGTCGAATTAAATCAGGTGATGGCGAGTGAACTGGATCAAGAAATGAGACATTATTATTGACAGATTACTGTTAAAGTGCTAATGGACGATGGCCCAAGTAGAGAGGATGTAAAATACAGACTGTCAGTAGCAACAAAAGCGCATAATTTTTTATAAGTGAATATAAATTTAAGTGTTACAAAGTTTTTTTGAAGATATGTGTATGGAGCTAAGCCTAATGCGGACGCTAACCAGTTCATATAATAAGAGAATAGAAGCTTTGGACATGTGGCTCTGCAGAAGAACGCTGAAGTGGGTAGATCGCAAAATTATTGAAGAGTTGCTGATTGACCAATAGCATCCCAGATATGTGACGTCGGTAACCTCTGAATAACCGAAGTACGTATAGGGGAAGACATTCACCAGTATCCAGCAGTTAACTGCCCTGATGAGGACTGCAGCAAGTCGATCGAAACATCGGGAGTTTAGTTGCTTTAGTGTTTTATACTGAAGCGCCAAGGAAACTGGTATAGGCATGCGTATTCAAATGCAGAGATATGTAAACCAGGCAGAATACTGGCGCCGTTGTTTAACAGCGGTTACTGCTGCTACAATGGCAGGTTATCAAGATTTAAGCGAGCTTGAACGTAGTGTTATAGTCGGTGTACGAGCGATGGGACACAGCATTTCCGAGGTAGCGATGAAGTGGGGATTTTCCCGTACATCCATTTCACGAGTGTACCGTGAATATCAGGAATCCGGTAGAACATCAAATCTCCGACATCGCTGCCGTCGGAAAAAGATCCTGCAAGAACGGGACCAGCGACGACTGAAGAGAATCATTCAAACGGACGGGAGTGCAACCTTTCCTCAAATTGCTGCAGATTTCAATGCTCGGCCATGAACAAGTGTCAGCGTGCGAACCATACAACGAAACATCATCGATATGGGTTTTCGGGGCAGCTTGTGTACTCTCGATCACTGTATGACAAAAATCTTTACGCCACGTCTGGGTCCGTCAACACCGACATTGGACTGTTGGCGACTGGAAACATGCTGCCTGGTCGGACGAGTCTCGTTTCAAATTGTAACGAGCGGATGGACGTGTATGGATATGGAGACAACCTCATGAATCCATGGACCCTGTATGTAGGACATGTGCAGTTGGAGTGACATGGGAACCCTGAACCCCTGATACGTCTAGGTACGACTGTGACAGGTGACACGTACGTAAGCAACCTATGTGACCACCTGCATCCATTCATGTCCGTTGTGCATTCAGACGGACTTGTGCAATTCCAGCGGGATAGTGCGACACACCACACGTCCAGAATAGCTAAAGAGTGGCTCCAGGAGCATTCTTCTGAGTTTTAACACTTTCGCTGTCCATCAAACTCCCTAGACATGAACATTATTGAGCATATCTGGGATGCCTCTCGTACTCTTGTGGATTTATGGACAGCCGTGCAGGATTCGTGGTGTCAATTCCCTTCAGCACTACTTCAGACATAAGTCGAGTCCATGCCATGTCATGTTCCGGCACTTCTGCATGTTCACGGGGGCCCTACACGATATTAGGCAGGTGTACCTGTTTCTTTGGCTCTTGAGCGTATTACTGTTGCCCTAATTTCCTTCCTCTAATTTTTCATAGAAATGGCAGAAGAATATTTAATCTCTTAAGCAAATGAAACATTGCAGTTTGTACTACGTCACTTCATAAAAATATTTCCCGACGATGATTGGTGCCATTCTGCAATACACCACATGTCTGGCGACGACTGCGAGAAACTACCGTATAGACCAGGTGGGGGAGGTCTTGGACACTGCATGTAGGCCTACACGCGTGCCTTGACCCTCTACGCTCGGCAATAGGGACATTATTGTTTCTTCTACTCTTATACCATGTGTTTGTTGCTTTTCCTGTCGGCATTGTTATTAAAATAGCACTGATCGCTTTTCCCATTCTCTGTAATAACGTAATATTGCAAACTAACGCAAAATCTACGAGTAAAAATTACTCCTTTTTTAAAAAAGAGGTTTATTCAAAAACGAAAAATTTTAGAACTGCTGCTATAGCTAGTTGATATTTCGGTTTTTTACACGGTTATTAGTAAAAAATAATACACACTTGTTAGAACCAAGACCAACGAAATACAAAATAAAGTACTGGTTAATCAGAACTAAGATAACGGTAATGGTTTTTCCCACCCCTAGTCCTGTCTCGGCTATGTATGTCGGTTTCATGTGTGCCACATCCGTATGTGCCCCATAAAATGCACGAATGTGTGATCTAAATAAAAGGAGGATTCATACGACAACTGATTTTTTCCAAAATTGTAATCAATTGGCTGTACAGCTACTTTGGCAAATATCTAATTAAAATTTCCCCTTACGTCGCAATGATCCCTTGGAACGGAAGAGCAACGCTTTAATTAGATGTTGTGAATGATCACGTTCCCAGTAAAATTGTTTGACTAAGTGGTGCTCTAGATGAGTTCGTTTTAAACTGGAATTCGCCAGCCGTATGAGGGTTTGATGGCAGTACGAAATTTGAGTGTTGTGGCTTATTTCGAGTCCGGGTAATATTGAAGACATCAATATCTCCAGATGGAGTGAATTTAGCCCGACAATAGCGGTAATTCAGCGAAGGAATCAAAAAATGGCGTATAATGCATATGAAGCGTAATTCTGAGAACCATTTCTTCTTACCTCCTCCCATAATTTCCTTGTAACCTGGGTTGTTTATCTAAGAACCCCTGCAGCCTACATTCTTCCTGTGCACGCGTCTTCATCCCCATATAACTGCTGCAACCTACATCTTTCTGAATCAGCTTACTGTATTCTTCTCTTGGTCTCTCTCGCTCTCTACGATTTTAACCCCAAACATTTTCCTCCAATACTAAATTGGTGATCCTTTGATGCCTTAGAAAGTGTCGTATCAACCGATTCCGTCTTTCAGTTAAGTTGTTCCACAAATTTATTGTCTCCCAAAATTCTCCCTCCTCGTTAGTTACGCGATCTACCCATCTAATCTTCACCATTCTTCTGTAGCACCTCTATCCTCTTCTTGTCTATACTATTTATCGTCCATTTTTCAGTTCCGTTAATGGCTAGACGCGAACCTGATACCTTCAGAAAAAACTTAATAACAGTTAAATCTACATTTCATGTCAACAAAATTTCTCTTCCTCAGAAACGTTTTTCCTGCCATAGCCAGTCTACATTTTACATCTTCTCTACTTCGGCTGTCAACAGTTATTTTGCTGCTCAAATAGCAAAACTCATCTACTACTTTTAGTGTCTCGTTTTCTAATCTAATTCTCTCAGCATTATCTGATTTCGACTACATTCTATTATACTTGTTTTGCTTTTGTTCATGTTCATCTTACATGATTCTTTCAAGACGCTGTCCATTCCAGTCAATTGTTGTTCCAAGTCCTTTGCTATCTTTGGCAAAGTTACAGTATCAACATTATTGGACCAAAAGTCGTGTTCCCACCAGGGATCGAAATGAGACTTTTGGCGTGGAAACTACATGTGATAACCGCTACCCTAAGGAAACGATGTTCCGAAGTTCTGCTACTTACGCACTTCTAGTTGTCACAGCTTCTTTTGCATAAACAGGAGTGATCTTACATCGGCGATACATGGACAGTCTTCCGAATTTTCGCACACATGTCTTCCAAGGCACCTATTACGAGTCACATCCGATTCGCGCGGTTTCTGTCTTGGCGTAACCACAGTCTAAACTCTTACGTCGCGACACTTCACCTAGATTGGTTACCTACCGCCCCAGCAGCGCCCCAAGCGGCCAGTAACTTAAACTGTGAGTTCGGCGCGATCGTGAAAGCGAATAGTGGTTGTTTATTTTGATTTCTACAACGGTTTTTACAAGCGGGAGCGTTTGTAGCGCAAGTTGTAGAATTTTGGAACACGTATTATGTTCGAGTATAATGACTTTTCTGGAGACTAGAAATCTACTCTGTAGGAATCAGCATGGGTGTCGAAAAAGACGATCGTGTGAAACCCAGCTCGCGCTGTTCGTCCACGAGAGTCAGAGGGCCATAGACACGGGTTCCCAGTTAGATGCCATGTTTCTTGACTTCCGCAAGGCGTTCGATACAGTTCCCCTCAGTTGTTTAATGAAGAAAGTAAGAGCATATGGACTATCAGACCAATTGTGTGATTGGATTGAAGAGTTCCTGGATAAGAGAACGCAGCATGTCATTCTCAATGGAGAGAAGTCTTCCGAAGTAAGAGTGATTTCAGGTGTGCCGCAGGGGAGTGTCGTAGGACCGTTGCTATTCACAATATACATAAATGACCTTGTGGATGACATCGGAAGTTCACTGAGGCTTTTTGTGGATGACGCTGTGATATATCGAGAGGTTGTAACAATGGAAAATTGTACTGAAATGCAGGAGGATCTGCAGCGAATTGACGCATGGTGCAGGGAATGGCAATTGAATCTCAATGTAGACAAGTGTAATGTGCTGCGAATACACAGAAAGATAGATCCTTTATCATTTAGCTACAATATAGCAGGTCAGCAACTGGAAGCAGTTAATTGCATAAATTATCTGGGAGCACGCATTAGGAGTGATTTAAAATGGAATGATCATATAAAGTTGATTGTCGGTGAAGCAGATGCCAGACTTAGATTCATTGGAAGGATCCTAAGGAAATGCAATCCGAAAACAAAGGAAGTAAATTACAGTACGCTTGTTGGCCCACTGCTTGAATACTGCTCAGCAGTGTGGGATCCATACCAGATAGGGTTGATAGAAGATATAGAGAAGATCCAACGGAGAGCAGCGCGCTTCGTTACAGGATCATTTAGTAATCGCGAAAGCGTTACGGAGGTGATAGATAAACTCCAGTGGAAGACTCTGCAGGAGAGACGCTCAGTAGTGCGGTACGGGCTTTTGTTGAAGTTTCGAGAACATACCTTCACCGAGGAGTCAAGCAGTATATTGCTCCCTCCTACGTATATTTCGCGAAGAGACCATGAGGATAAAATCAGAGAGATTAGAGCCCACACAGAGATATACCGACAATCCTTCTTTCCACGAACAATACGAGACTGGAATAGAATGGAGAACCGACAGAGGTACTCAAGGTACCCTCCGCCACACACCGTCAGGTGGCTTGCGAAGTATGGATGTAGATGTAGATAAATTGCAGCAACAACAGGAAGAAGACACCACAGCTGTCTTCTTTTAGGTTTCCTAAGGATACTGAAGAGGTATATATCATCATGTTACTAAACTGTATCATCAGGATTCATGGCAAACTACATGTTTATTAATGATTAATGTTTCGTTTTGGTAGCAGAAAATGGCTAGTTAATACCAGACGAGAAGACCTTATGAAAAAAGACCCAGTTTACCTGTATAATAATATTAGTTTTTGTTCGCTACATTTCGAACAAAACCAGTTCATGAACGCAGACAATAATAAACTTATGTGGAATGCAGTACCCACACTGTCTGACATCCCAAATAAGCCACCTCAACTGACGATGAAGAGGAAACTGCCACAAAGATTCGACAATCCATCTAAAGCTGTAAAACCTATGACACAGAAGCAGCCAGTTCAACTCTCCATGTATCAGTGCCAGATTCGTGTGAATCGTGAACACAGACCTGCTTTGACGATGAAGTGGTTAGATTAAGTGCAGTTATTCGTGTCTTACAAAAGCGTAATGTTTGGTATGTATTTCATTCACGTTTGTTGTTAATCACATAATTTTCCTTGCTGCCTTTGTGTGATGACATTATTTTGTTATCACCTTGTTCACTGACAGATTGTTTGAAAATTATTCAAATATTTGGTTTTGCGTGAAATGTAATGTAATCAGCTCACTATAATGTTTTCAACATATTTCTACCACTATTTGGCAGTTGCTTGACCCACTTAGATTAATATAAAGATGAAGACCATACTTGTGGCAACAGGCGACGACAATGACTAACACAGTAGGCCTACAGAACGATAAATGAGCTGTCGATCGCTTTTGCATGTAGAGGTACATGTCTGTGCTTCTTACGTGTGAATCTGTGTGTTTATATTCTTTTGATATCAACGTGGTAAGCTGCAGCTCTATCCAACGTCACAAGTGTTTCTTCACGAATGTGTTGTAAAATGGTTCAAATGGCTCTGAGCACTATGGGACTTAACATCTATGGTCATTAGTCCCCTAGAACTTAGAACTACTTAAACCTAACTAACCTAAGGACATCACACAACACCCAGTCATCACGAGGCAGAGAAAAATCCCCGACGCCGCCGGGAAAATGTGTTGTAGTTTGCCACTCGATTCACGGCTTTTGTCCATACTTGCGCTTATTTTAGAATCATTTTTAGAAACATATATGCCTTCTGATACTACACAAACACTTGGAGGCAAGAAAATAACTCTAATATTTCGTAAATTACGTAGGAAATGGATGCAAAACAAACATGCTCACGACGCGTCTGACGTTCACCTTACTCGCCACTTGGAGCGCTAGTGGCGCTCCATCTGACAAACGGTAACAACTTTTACAGCAGTGTCGCGACTGTTATGTTAGAGACTGTGGGCGTAACCAAAAGCGCGGAAATAAAGATGCGGAACACAAGAGCAGAGAAGGCGGTGGGGAAAAGTTGGCCAATGGTGCGCGGAACTGGACCGCGCCACGCCACGAGCGGCACCTGGAAGAAGTGAATATAAGCGCCGCTCCTGCTAGACTCGGTCGCTCGGATCACCACTGGATCGCGGACGTTAATTATCAGTGACGTGTGTCAACTTGCCTGAACATTTCACATATCAAAGACTCTAAATTATATTCCAAGTCGTCCCTCATTTGCGACTACTACTTGTAAATCTCCAAAGTTACAAATAAGTATTGTCAGTTGCCTTATAGAAATAAAACCACTAATGTTATTTGTTTGAATTGTTGTATATCATTCCGAGAATGATGCATGCCTTAGACACCCTATTAGCGACGAGTGGGCAAGACCCAACAGTTTCCCTAGCAAAAGACACCACACTTCGTGAGACTCAGAGAGCCGACTTCGAAGTAGCATAAAAAAAGAAAAAAGGAGATATCTGTTTTGTGTCGCACCGAGAGGTGTGGGTCTCTGTCATGGGTCTTTGACTGATGCTCGAAAGAGTAGGACTCATTGTTTTCCTAAATCACCAAAGTGAATGACGACAAAAATTTTTCAAGATGATCACGGTAGATTTCCTTCCTCCTTGACAAACTCATCCAAACTCTCTGTCTCTAATGCCGTCGGTGTCGACTGTAATTTAAACTCTACTCCTCTTTCCCTTCTACTAATAGAGTTTCCGAAATGTTTAATCTATTAGCATACGACACAAGCATGGGCGTACCGGTGTTCACTCAGATGGGGGCAATGCATTTGTTAACCCACTCTGTAAACTTCCTGTCCTCTATGTTGGTATTTCTGATCTGCTTGTGATATCATCACAGACTAGACTATAATAATCTTTCCAAACAGGTTGTTAAATTGACACATTCTTGTTTTATGACTTGTGATGTGTTGATACTCCTGCTTCATATTTTCGGCTTGGATGTTAATTAAGCCTGGTCCAGGTTCGTCATTTTCAGCACGAGAAGAAAAGCTGTTGAGAGGAACTGCAGAGACGGGGCAGGACAGACAAAAATCTTCGTAACAAAATCTGCCGCCAGATTACTCAAATGGTTCAAATGGCTCTGAGCACTATGAGACTTGACATCTGAGGTCATTAGTCACCTAGAACTTAGTACTACTTAAATCTAACTAACCTAAGGACATCACACACATCCATGCCCGAGGCAGGATTCGAACCTGCGACCGTAGCGGTCGCGCGGTTCCATACTGAAGAGCCTAGAAATGCTCGGTCGCAACGGCCGGCCCAGATTTCTCCATCATCAAAAATGTTATGCCCCATCATCAAAAATGTTATGTTGGCACGGAGATTATATATAACTTTTTTAAAAGAAGTCGATAAGCTTCTCTGTCCGCTAAGGATTTCTTCTTACATTTTATATTTACGACAGCCACATTCACTCTTCTCTCGAAAATAATAATCTGAAGAAGTTTCAGCCGACGTTGCAGCTTACAGCAAATCTACAGATACTCTCATTGGTCGGTTAAACAAATCAGCTCCACTGATTCTACACTCCTGGAAATTGAAATAAGAACACCGTGAATTCATTGTCCCAGGAAGGGGAAACTTTATTGACACATTCCTGGGGTCAGATACATCACATGATCACACTGACAGAACCACAGGCACATAGACACAGGCAACAGAGCATGCACAATGTCGGCACTAGTACAGTGTATATCCACCTTTCGCAGCAATGCAGGCTGCTATTCTCCCATGGACACGATCGTAGAGATGCTGGATGTAGTCCTGTGGAACGGCTTGCCATGCCATTTCCACCTGGCGCCTCAGTTGGACCAGCGTTCGTGCTGGACGTGCAGACCGCGTGAGACGACGCTTCATCCAGCCCCAAACATGCTCAATGGGGGACAGATCCGGAGATCTTGCCGGCCAGGGTAGTTGACTTACACCTTCTAGAGCACGTTGGGTGGCACGGGATACATGCGGACGTGCATTGTCCTGTTGGAACAGCAAGTTCCCTTGCCGGTCTAGGAATGGTAGAACGATGGGTTCGATGACGGTTTGGATGTACCGTGCACTATTCAGTGTCCCCTCGACGATCACCAGTGGTGTACGGCCAGTGTAGGAGAAGGCTCCCCACACCATGATGCCGGGTGTTGGCCCTGTGTGCCTCGGTCGTATGCAGTCCTGATTATGGCGCTCACCTGCACGGCGCCAAACACGCATACGACCATCATTGGCACCAAGGCAGAAGCGACTCTCATCGCTGAAGACGACACGTCTCCATTCGTCCCTCCATTCACGCCTGTCGCGACACCACTGGAGGCGGGCTGCACGATGTTGGGGCGTGAGCAGAAGACGGCCTAACGGTGTGCGGGACCGTAGCCCAGCTTCATGGAGACGGTTGCGAATGGTCCTCGCCGATACCCCAGGAGCAACAGTGTCCCTAATTTGCTGGGAAGTGGCGGTGCGGTCCCCTACGGCACTGCGTAGGATCCTACGGTCTTGGCGTGCATCCGTGCGTCGCTGCGGTCCGGTCCCAGGTCGACGGGCACGTGCACCTTCCGCCGACCACTGGCGACAACATCGATGTACTGTGGAGACCTCACGCCCCACGTGTTGAGCAATTCGGCGGTACGTCCACCCGGCCTCCCGCATGCCCACTATACGCCCTCGCTCAAAGTCCGTCAACTGCACATACGGTTCACGTCCACGCTGTCGCGGCATGCTGCCAGTGTTAAAGACTGCGATGGAGCTCCGTATGCCACGGCAAACTGGCTGACACTGACGGCGGCGGTGCACAAATGCTGCGCAGCTAGCGCCATTCGACGGCCAACACCACGGTTCCTCGTGTGTCCGCTGTGCCGTGCGTGTGATCATTGGTTGTACAGCCCTCTCGCAGTGTCAGGAGCAAGTATGGTGGGTCTGACACACCGATGTCAATGTGTTCTTTTTTCCATTTCCAGGAGTGTAATACTGTACTGTATTACAATAAAAAATCGGCGAATAAAATCCACGTATCTATTTGTGGTACACCAGTTACGTAAGGGATGTACGAGGGGCGTTCAGTGAGTAACGCAATACTTCTTTTTCTCAGCTAGTTTCGGCTGAAAAAATGCGGAATTTGTTGTGGGGCATCGTGGAAAATTCCCGCTTCAGCCCCTACAGTTTCATGAAGTTCAGACAGGTGACGGTGCTTCACGTAGCCTTCAAAATGGCGCCTGTAACGGAAGTGCATTCTAAGCAGACAGCTGTCACTGAGTTTCTCTTGGAGGAAAACCGCAGGTATTCATAGGCGCTTGAAAAATATTTACGGACACTTGGCAGCGAACAAAAGCACTGTGAATGGTCGGACGAGGCTTCTGTCATCATCGTAATAACGTCTCGCAAAAACTGTCCTATCTGTTGCGTCCCGGCTTGGCCGCACGCGGCCATGACTCTTGCAATGTTGGAACATGAGGGCACTCGCACTCGAGGTGATGGACAGATCACAATCAAACACCTCGCTGCACAACCGGACGTCTCTGTTGGTAGTGCTAACACTCTTCCACCAGTTGGGGTACTCAAAGAAGTGTGCCCGCAGGATTCCTCGCCACTTAAAGGGTGACCATAAATAGCTTTCATCTGTTTGACCCAATGAAGGTGCACCCTACACTAGTAGAGCGACACAATGCGGGTATACAGGCCCTCCCAGTAAGGTGGCGTAAGGCCGTCGTAATGAACGGAGATTATTTTGAAAAATAGGATTTTGTAGTCAAGAGAGTGGGGGATAATATGAGATATTGGAATCCTGTATAAAACTACCCTGCTTTCAGAGAAGCAATGCGTTGCATTAATTATTGAACGCCGGCCGGGGTGGCCGAGCGGTTATAGGCGCTACAGTCTGGAACCGCGCGACCGCTACGGTCGCAGGTTCGAATCCTGCCTAGGGCATGGATGTGTGTGATGTCCTTAGGTTAGTTAGGTTTAAGTAGTTCTACGTCCTAGGGGACTGATGACCTCAGAAGTTAAGTGCCATAGTGCTCAGAGCCATTTGAACCATTTAATTATTGAACGCCTACCGTACTTCCTGTGAATGTGTAACACTGATTACAAATGTTGGTGTTGAGACAGCAATCAGCCACAAATTTATTTTCATTTCCTTTATTCAAAGGGTACCGTTACCGGTTTCGAATCGTTATGATTCATCTTCAGACGGTTTTCATGCTTTCACTAAAAAGTTTTTTTACGGGTTAATTGTTCTAAAATATAAATAATACGTAATTATAAGCACGCCACACAGATGGTTGCGTTACAGATTTTCATTGGATGTGACTTACGTGTTTGTTTTTATTATATTCGTCCAACAGATGTGAATACATTCCCACTGCATTCTTATAGTTGCACACGTAAATTTTTCTCGCTGAACACTTTAGATTTGTCACAGAAAAGACTTCTAGCACACACCACCATGTTTTGATACAATACAAAGTGCTTACAAACATATGAGTGACAAAGATGCTATGCTATATCGTAACATCATGAAGATGTCCCATGTTTGGAAAAAGATCATAAATTCACTTATGCAGCTGAAACGCCTTTTACATTAGTACAGGGAGACATTGATTTTGTGAGCTTTGGAGCGAATACTGTTACATTAATTACAAAATACATGAAATTTCAATCACCAGTTTTCTCCTCCGATTGCGTAACGTTCTGTCATCACCCACCTACATAGGGAGAAATGATCATCACGATAAAATAAGAGAAACCAGGGCTCGCACAGAAAAATTTAAGTGCTCGTTTTTCCCGCGCGTCGTTCGAGAATGGAACAGTAAACAGAGACCTTGAAGGTGGTTCATTGAACCCTCTGCCAGACACTTTATTGTGAATAACAGAGTAATCACGTAGATGTAGATGCAGATGAACAGCGGCAAGACAAACATACAACTGCTAATCTACTTCCTAGTCTACCACAAGAAAACCTCAGGTAGTGGGCGCTCTATCAGGGCGCAGGGAATTTTTTTACTACAGTTTCCAGTCAACAAGAACAAAAAAAAATTAATGCAATAAAAGTACAAGTCAACTACCACACTTAAGGTCTTTAAAATTTTCCAACAACATCAGGCCACTTATAAGCTCTTTAAATTTTTTTCCAAAAACAGGAGGACATTTGAAAGAAATGAACAGTAAACAACAACAGTGCCACATATGTCGTATACAAACAAAAGTTGTATACTATAGCGACACATAACATCGTTTATTGTGAGTCATAGAACAGTGTGGAAGGAAATCTGATACAGGATGTTCCATTTGTCTGATGACCACATACACTGCGCAGTAGAATGCGGGAAGCGAGCACACCGTTCGTTGCCTGACGAATCAGATGCCGTGTCACCCGTCTACTAAGGCAGTATTAAATTTAAAATGTATGCAAGTAAATTTTGAACTCACCCATGTCATGCAAGGAACTGTCTGCCGTTGTTTTCCACGTACTCAAGAAATTATTCATCACACGATATAATTATCTTTGGAAAATTGAATTAATTTACTTTCGAATATTATCCTCGAGTTCCTGTAACGTGTGCAGATTTGTTGTGTAGACATTATCCCTTAGTGCGCCCCAAGAAAGGAAATTATGCGGGGTTAAATCTAAACTTCAAGCAAGGCAGATATTTTTGCTAATGACTCTGTCATAGAACACATCCAGAACTGCGTGCAGAGAAACATTGACCACAGGAACCGTTGTCTAATCTTGTTGATAAAAGTCGAATCTTCATTTTGTTTCACTCACTTCATTAAATACCGGTTGAAATTTTTTTGCACATATATTTCACTGTTAAATGTCATGTCAAAAAATTCAGACCACTAACTGCGCACCACACTCCTATTTTTCTGATCGTGAATGGTTTCCTTATGAATCGGAATAGGTCTATCGGTGCTCCAATGTTGACAGTATTGGGAATTAACATGATCTTGTAAATGGAACCAAGCCTAGTCTGAAAACAGAATGAGATAATTTAACTGTCATGCACTTGTTACAAAACCCATTCGCAAAACTTAATCCTGTGTGCGGGATCACCAAGTTTAAGTTCTTGAACTACCGATACTTATCGCAAGTAACTTACCAGCTCTTTGTACAGAGGAGTAAGAAATTTGCGTTTGCTGTGAAAGACGTCTAGGAGACTCTCTAGGGGAATTTTCTAGGCGGTATGCAATGTCATCGAGATGCGCTTCTGTGAACACTGTACGTCGGCGTTCACGGTACGCTTCTCGTCATGAATACTTCTCGATTTACGAAATTTATTCATTAACTTGTTAATCGCATCACGACACGAAGTTCGAACACTGGACACTCTTGTTCAAACAATCTCCAGACTATACGAATGGACTCTACACACACATACGAATCATAAACAAGCACTTGTTGTGGAATGGAATAACTCGGACTTCCCATTGTTGCGTTCGCAGACTTCACAGAACCAGATGCATACCTATAAAAACCTTCTCAGTGGCACTTCATGGTTAAAACAGAAATCAAAACGCTAGGTTGTCTCTTGCTCTATACCAAAAGCTAGGGTCCTTAATGGCACATTACAGCATGTTTATCTCTTTAGTGCAGCAGTAGAGTAGGGATGTCGGGTTCATAAAATATACACTATGTGATCAAAAGTATCCGGACACCATCATAAACACACGTTTTTCATATTAAGTGCTTTGTGCTGCCACCTGCTGCCAGGTACTCCATATCAGCGACCTCAGTAGTCATTAGACATCGTGAGAGAGCGGAATGGGGCGCTCCGCGGACTTCGAACGTGGTCGGGTGATTGGGTATCACTTGTGTCATACGTCTGTAAGCGAGATTTCCACACTCCTAAACATCCGTAGGTCCACTGTTTCCGATGTGATAGTGAAGCCGAAACGTGAAGGGACACGTACAGCACAAAAGCGTACAGGCCGACCTCGTCTGTTGACTGTCTGAGACCGTCGACAGTTGAAGAGGGCCGCGCGGGATTAGCCGAGCGGTCTGGGGGCCGCAGTCATGGACTGTGCGGCTGGTCCCGGCGGAGGTTCGAGTCCTCCCTCGGGCGTGGGTGTGTGTGTTTGTCCTTAGGATAATTTAGGTAAAGTAGTGTGTAAGCTTAGGGACTGATGACCTTGGCAGTTAAGTCCCGTAAGATTTCACACACATTTTGAACAGTTGAAGAGGGTCGTAATGTGTAATAGGCAGACATCTATCCAGACCATCACACAGGAACTCCAGACTGCATCAGGATTCACTGCAAGAATTATGACATATAGGCGGGAGGTGATAAAACTTGGATTTCATGGTCGAGCGGCTGCTCATAGCCACATATCACACCAGTAAATGCCAAATGACGTCTCGTTTGGTGTAAGGAGCGTAAACATTGGACGATTGAACTGTGGAAAAACGTTGTATGGAGTGACGAATCACGGTACACAATGTGGCATTCCGATGGCAGGGTGTGGGTATGGCGAATTCCGGGTGAACGTCATCTGCCACCAAGTGTAGTGCCAACAGTGAAATTCGGAGGCGGTTGTGTTATGATGTGGTCGTGTTTTCCATGCAGGGGGCTTGCACACCTTGTTGTTCTGCGTGGCACTGTCACAGCACAGGCCTACATTGATGTTTTAAGGACCTTCTTGCTTCCCACTGTTGAAGAGCAATTCGGGCATGGCGATTGCATCTTTCAACACGATCGAGCACCTTTTCATAATGCACGGCCTGTGGCAGAGTGGTTACACGACAATAACATCCCTGTAATGGACTGGCCTGCACAGAACCCTGACCTGAATCCTACAGACGCCTTTGGGATGTTTGGGAAAGCCGACTTCGTGCCAGGCCTCACCGACGGACATCGATACCTCTCCTCAGTGCAGCACTCCGTGAAGAATGGGCCGACATTCCCCAAGAAACCTTCCAGCACCTATTGACTGTATGCCTGCGAGAGTGTAATCTGTCATCAAGGCTAAGGGTGGGCGAACACCATACTGAATTCCAGAATTACCGATGGAGGACGCTACGAACTTGTAAGTAATTTTCAGCCATGTGTCCGTATACTTTTGATCACATAGTGTATATAAAGAACATGACATACTAACAACTCAGTAGCAATGAACGAAAGTGCGGTACCGTGTTGCCAGAGTTCTCCTATTCGTGCTCAGAATGCTGGACGTCACATGGCGTGAGGCCAGTGTGAGTATAGCGCCCAATGGGTCTGGCCCGGCAACACGAGGCAGTTGAAAGTAAAAACAGGGTGTGTGAATATCAGCGAGCAGTTACGGTGCACTGTGATGATATTCTTCAGCATAAAATGATTCGGAGACAACATCTGAAAGACTACACACGAGGAAGAATCATTGGGAAACTGTTAGAAGGACGAAGTGCGCCGAGTGTAGCCCTGGAGTTTGGTATTGTTCACACCATTGTTTTTCTTGCATGGGGAGCGTTCCACACCACAGGCATTGCTGCCCAAAAGAGAGGGGGTCAACTGCAACAGCAGATGACAACTATACTGTTCAAGAGGCGAGAAGGGATCCATCTCAAGTAGCAGCTGCAATTGCAACCACATTTAACAGGACTGCAGTGCACGTAATCTCATGCTTCATTGTGGCGCGGTGACTGCATGGTGGTGGTACCTTTGTCTGACGAGCAGTACACTGTGTTCCGTTGACGTCCGGACATCGACGGCACCGTTTGTGGTGCGAGGAGCGTAGGCACTGGATCAACGAAGAACTGGATCGCGTGCTTGTCTACATTGAGGGCGGATTCAGCCTGGCTATTGATTCCGGACGTACTCTCATATGGCGAGAGTGACAACACGTAATGCACCCAGGACCCTTGTCGAACATGGTCGTTTAGGTGGTCCAGGTTTTACGGTATGGCGAGGCATAACGTTGCATGGGTTTACTGACCTCCAAATCGTAGAAGACGGTACGCACACCGGTCAATGTCTTTGTAATACCGTACTCCTTCGCCACATGCGTCTTTTCAGGAGTGCTTTTGGCCCTGACATCCTTTTATGGTTCCGTACCTCAACTGGTAAAAACGGAACCCATATAGGACGACTTTGTCCCTCCGTCTGTCTGTATTTCTGTCTGTCTAGCTGTTAAAAGACCCTTTTTCTCAGGAGCGGATGGACGTGTCAAGTTGAAATGTATGTCACTTACTAAGATCTACGGACACTTGGCGGTACAAAAAACTGAAGCTTCTAAGTCAATACAATCAAAAGATGCGGCTATTTACGTCGCATATTTGATAAGCGTAATCACTCATTAAAATCTATAGAATATTTTTCGTTGATCTAAAATTGTGAAATTTACTAAGAATCAAGATTTCACAGTATAGCTACACGAATGAACTCAGAAAATTATTAATATATAATTATATCAGACGCAAAATATTTCTTTTGTCATATTTATCAATTTCAAACTTGAAATTAAAATATTTTTTCCATGCCTTGGTATCCGCGGGACCGATATCTTGCCAGTCTCAGTGTCGATAACAGGCAAAAATCGTCGAGTTTATTGATTCCCAGAACGGATTAAGTGTCTATAATTAAGTTTGTTTGGAACACTCTGAGCGCGAGTTTTGTCCGCACCTGGCCAATTTTTTGCGACCGCACTGAACAGCACGAAGTGGAGCAACTCTTGCAATGAGAGGACGTTCGGCGGATAGATTGGCCTGCTCGTTTCCGCAACTTAAATCGCATCGAGCACGTTTAGGATGCGTTGGGGAGATGTATTCCAGCAAGTCCACATGCACCAGCGACCACGAGGAGTTGTGAAATGCGCTGGTGGAAGAATGGAACATCCTACCACACCACACGAACTCCTTACCGATCTTGTGGAGAAACTGGGAGCACGTTGCAGAGTATCTATCGCCATCCACGGTGATCACGCATACTATTAAATACCGTGTTTTGTAATGTCCAAAGAACATCATGAATCATAGTCATTTCAGTGCAAGTATTGTCTTTGAATAAAAGTGTCACTTCTGTTAGTCTCATTGCGTATTTCTTTCAGTATGGTCCAAGTTTCATCGAGCTATGTTACTTGGGAATCACACATTATGTGAAAGTCGTAAGACGTGTATATCTCTATTGTCTGTTGTCAAACCACAATTTATGAAAGATGTTTATATTTCATTAATAGGATTAAGCAGGAATAATTAATATTTGTCATGTTGGAAATAATTGTGGTAGCTGGGAATGTCTGCACCAAAGTATTGTTGGCAGGAGAGACCGCACATTGATATAATTTTAAAAAGGGCGGGAGAGACCGCGTATGGATACATTTTAAGAAAAGAGCGGGAAATGCCCGCGCATTGATACATTTTGTAATGCTAGCAGGCATTGTCTGCACCAGAAAGCATTGTTGGCGGGAGAGACCGCACTTTAGCGTTCGTACTTCGTAGGAAGACAGTAGTAAGCGAGATGCGAAGTGAGTCGGTAGCAGGTATGAAGTGAGAGGTTGAGAGGAGCGGTGTGCCTGCCAGCCACCAGCTATGATTTACAAGAGATGATAAACGGATGTACAGAGACATCAGCTAACTATTATCATAAGAGGAACTAATATTATTGCATAATTTTTTTGAGAAACTCAAGGCTACTGAAGGTATGTTTGCGCAATGCTAGTTGTAAGATTATTGTAAAAAGTAAGTCCCATTTGAGCGTTTGTAAAATCATTTCATTCAGAATATCATTAATTTTTGCCAGCAATATCGCATTACTGATTATAATCCATCCCAAAAACCATCAACGTGAAACTTTGCAAAATTTTATTGTTGTCAAGAAAAAGGTTAACTATGAATTACGTAACTTCAGTCAAATTAATTAAAGAGTAACGTCAGCTTTGCTATTAAAGAATAACATCAGTTTTGGCAATAAATACAGCCACTTATTATGACAGCCCACCAGCAGCTAATAGAGTATAGTAAAACAGAGTAAGTATATTCATGTCGCAGTTCGATGTAGCAGTCAGATGGCGATCCAGTAACAGTAAAAAAGGCAAGGAACAGTTTTGGATTATTGCAGGTAACGACTGAGGGCCACGACGCCGACACATTCTATGTTTTGTCGGAATAATCAGCAAATCACTTTTAATAAGCAGCATTTAAATTTGAATGCGAAGATTGCACTTATTATTATTGAGAAAGAGAATTAATTTCAAAGGGAAGATTTCATTTGTTATTATTAAGCAAGAGATAGAAATCCTAAGGGAAGGTTTCATAGGTTATTGTAGAAGGGAAGGTTGCGTAACAAAAAAGATATGGAGGAGACGGGAAGGTTTCAAAGTTACTTCCATCTTTAAGCTTTGTATACGGATCCAGGGTAAAAGTTTTCTCGTGTACAAGACCTGAACTCATACCGGACACTGAGGATGCAGCAAACAAAACTCGTAGTAATGTAAATTACAGCCATAACCTCCGAGAGAAAAGCAGAAACGGACGCCCGTTAGTCAAATGAGAAGATGTCTCACAAAGAAGTCGTCGCATGCCTTCGTTGGGGACTAATTTGTCTGGGCTGAACAGTACGATGTTTCAGCTCTTTCCATTGGAAAACTTCGAGCCTTCGACACCAGTAGAGATGGCCAAGGCGAGAGCTTTCTACCAGATATTATCACCTACGTTGCAAGCACAGACAAGTACAATTACAAACCGGTGCGCGGAAGTTTTGAGATAGGCTTTAGCACGCAGACTTCGCGGAAGTATGGACGTCTATTTCCACTTAACGGTCGGAATATCTCGTACAGTCACAAAGGCAGCGGTTACCCATGAACAATATGAACAGACGTATTCATACAGACGTAACTTTCGGATCCCCATATTCCACAGAAGTCAGCAGCGTTTTGACATCTACATAATGTTTATTTGGCAATTGAATGAATCCCCCCCACCCTCTAATGAACATATATTTGTAGATTGCCAAATCCACTACTTCATCGGATACAGCTATCTTTTTGATGTCGTTGTTTTGTTTAGAGACGAAGGTCCACAACTTCTTTAAATATCTGAAGACAGAGTGGCCAGTTGACGGTTGTTGTTGCTGTGTATTTTACAGTTCGTCTACCATTTTTACACATGGATTCGTCGAATTTTGTAATAATACTTGACAAACTGTAAAACGCACAGCGGCAACAACCACCTGTTGTGAGCAACTGCCTCGCTACTGAATGTAACAGCTGTTGAGTGCAGATTTATCGACTTAGCTCATTCGGACTAAGAATTTTTAATGTCAGTTATATTTACAAGAGAGCCTCGTGGTTTTAACACTCATGTAGTGAAGATAGTATATTACGTGAAATACTACCTGCTTTTGTGTAATCGGAAATTTGAGGTACCCTGACAGGGTTAAGTGGGAAGTCGGGTTCTGAACGGGAAAATTGGGACAACCCTGCCTGAACCTGGACACCGAATAACCCTGAAACCATCTCCGACAAATCTGTTGTCTCACAGCAAATTAGATGTTTGCAATATTACACATACAGGTAATTTTTAAAAAGGAAAACAAAAACGAAAACGTGATTGTCACTACGACAAACGTCTGCATGAGATGGCTAACTGCAAGGTATTTTATATGGTAGCGTAAAGTTTTTTATTTTACTTCATAACGACGTTTAATAAGTGAAAAATTTGTTTAAAGGAAACAATCAGCTTTCAGGCAGAAGCAATCGATGGAATGCTTGCTGTTGTTTTTTGGCCTTAGATGCCCAGTGAAATCAATAGAATGGACTGGTTTCTAAAAAAAAATCAATCATAGTTCTTGTGCTATTCAGTGTTACTTCAGAAACTGTTTATCACTATGCGATGGGAATACTTACTAAGATGAAAAAATATTGTTCGTAAGTCGGGGAATAGAAAATAATAGTCATGGATTTGATTCCATTTCATTCTGATGTTCGTCACTTTAAAAATTCCACGCCTCCTTCGACGCTTAGCTTGACACTTGCGTAATGTTTGAGAGAAGCGACACAGAAGTATAGACCCTAATCGTGTGTTATAATGGTTCAAATGGCTCTGAGCACTATGGGACTTAACATCTGAGGTCATCAGTCCCCTAGAACTTAGAACTACTTAAACCTAACTAATCTAAGGACATCACACACATCCATGCCCGAGGCAGGATTCGAACCTGCGACCGTAGCAGTCGCGCGGTTCTGGACTGAAGGGCCTAGAACAGCTCGGCCACCGCGGCCGGCTCGTGTGTTATAGCTCGACTGACTGCTGAAACACTGACTCTCTAGAACACGTCGTAGGCTCTGTCGTCTGTCCGACTCCTTAGTTTTGTCCATAAAACGTCTGTTTGGGTAGAGGTTTTATTTGTTATTATTTGTATTTCTCACTCGTACTTAACTTGATTCTAAAATATAAATGTAATTTTTAACTAATAACATTCGAGTGTACGATTCCTTCAAGGGCGTAACTAGGCTGGGTTAACTGGGGCTTTGTACCGGAGCCCCTCAGGACGTGGCGCACCTGGCGCCTGAAAGAAAGAAAATAAAACAAGCAAGAACAAAATTGAATGGAAAAATTAGCAATATCAATCAATCAAGTGCAATGTTTCCCTATATCAAAATAATCAAAGTTGTTTTTCGAAAGCATTCTGACCTGAAGATATGCGAATCGTTTATTAAAATGGTTCAAATGGCTCTGAGCACTATGGGACTTAATTTCGGAGGTCATCAGTCCTCTAGAACTTAGAACTACTTAAACTAACTAACCTTAGGACATCACAAACATCCATGCCCAAGGCAGGATTCGAACCTGCGACCGTACCGGCCGCGCGGTTCCAGACTGTAGCACCTAGAACCGCTCGGCCACCTCGGCCGGCAACCGTTTATTCAATTTTAACTAGCAGAAGATGCCGTATTGAGTGTGTCTTTGTACTCGTAAACGAAAGCTGACGTAACACACGGAGTTAAAGATCAAAGAAATATTTTAAATCATTGAAACTTGAAATGGTTGAATTTATCGATATATTCGACAAAGATGATCTTTGCACATTTTATTGACAGCTCCTATTAGCAGCAAATAGATGGATTACACAAAGAAAGGCTGTGACACGTTACTTAGCGCTCCCTGCGGTGCCATGTTGTACTCTTAGCTGCCATGTTTAGTATAGTTAGTCAGTTACAAAGGGCGTTCAAAAAGTTTTGCACAGTCGTCTCTAATTATTTTTTTTTATTTTTTGCAGGAGGAGAATGCAATTTTTTGTGAACATACTTGGAACATTTAGCTATACATTGAGCCTACTCAATGTAGCCTCCATCAGCTGTGACGCATCTGGCCGAACGTTCTTTCCATCATGTCAGTACACTTTGGTAAAATTCTGGGGATTGACTTTTACACCATCGCAAGACACAGGAAATAAGGTCTTTCTCACTATCAAATATTTTACCGCGCAGGTGGACCTTCAGACGACCAAAGAGGTAACATTCAGACGGAGCCAAGCCTGGACTGTAGGGAGTATGAGGAACAATTTACCAACCCATTTTCCTGATTTTCTCCTACGCATGAGGTTTGGCATTGTCATGGTGTAGTCTGATGAGCTGACGCTGAAGCTGTGGTCTGTGGATCTTGATGGCATGTCGCAGCTTGTCCAATGACAAACAGTAATAGTCCTGGTTAATTGTGGAGCCAGGTTCCAAAAAGTCAATGAAAATGACACCACACTGATCCCAGAAGAAGGAGGCCACCACCTTTCAGCCTGCTGTTCGAAAGTCTTGGTTTCTTCTTCCGAGGGGAACCCAGATGACGCCATTCCATGGATTGGGTTTTGCTCTCAGGCTCGGACAAAAGTAACCGTGTATCATCCTGGGTAATGACGTCGTCAAAAGTCAAAACACTGTTTCTATTCTTCAGTAAAGGTCGTCATGAGACCCTTGCACACATTCTTCATCGTCGTTTTCATTTCTCTTGTCAATACTCTAGGAACCCAACATACACAGATTTTTCTGTACCCTAATGACGGTATCAGTGATACTACACTACCCAATGACAAACGAGTCATTTCAGCAAACTGTCGTGTCGTCATACATCTGTCATGTTGGATGATTTGATCAATGGTCTTCTTATTCACATCACTCACTGCCGTCGATGGTCTACTGCATCGTGGATCGTCCAAAAGAGAGAACTCACCTTCTTTAAACCTCTGCAACCACGGCTGGATACTGCTGCGATCCACTGTGTCCTCCCCATAAACAGGAAGAAACTTCCCGTGAATCGACGTGGCAGAGTCATCGCCGATCTTGAAGAGGAACTCCATCACCGATCGTTGTCGCAACCTGACATCTACTTCACGATCCATTATGGCTCACCTGCACAAAAAATAAAATACTTTTATGCACCAAATTATGGCTAAATGTTCCAAGTATGTTCACAAAAAATTTCATTCTCCTCCTGCAAATAATAAAAAAAATAGAGGCGACTGTGAAAAACTTTTTGAACGTCCCTTGTACTTATTCCATGTGTCATTTTGCACAATAATTCGTAATCCTGTCGAACAAGGCATTTAACATTCACATTTCAAATTAATTTGTAAATATGGCTACATGCCGAACATTTATCAGTGTTTTAAATTTTCTTAAATATTTTATTTATATATTTTTAAACAAGCAGGTGTGAGTTAGTGTTTCCTATTACCATCTTTTACACATTACAATAACAGATATTCTGCTACGGCATGGAAGGAGTTATCAAGGAGAAACTTTTTCTGTTTTTTTTGTTTGTTTCAAATTTTGTTTTGTTGTTTGTCAGACAGAGTATATCCCCAGGTAAGTGACCAAAAATTTTAGTTGCAGCATTGTGCGCCCCTTTCTGTGATATAGACAGTCCTAACGTGAAGTAATGAATGTCATTTTTCCTTCTGGTAATTATGTACGTCACCTTTCCTCTTGAACTGCAGTGGATTATTTATAACAAACTTCACGAGGGAATATTACCTAATGCTGGTAGGGCCAGTACCTGGGCGTAAAGTAACGCTTTTTTATCCACTGGTCAACATTCATTCGAACCTAAATACCTGGTTTTGAGGAATGTAATACAAGGTGTTTCAGACAGAATGGTCTGATTTTGTACGGTAATAATGACGAGCATAGGACATACCGACAAGGAAATGTGTTGCTTGAATGGGCGTGGCCTAGAGTTTCAGGAAACTGCCGTTAGATGTCAGTCAATGCATCTTCTCAGTTTGCAGTCAGATGTTAAGATGGCGTCCACACAACAGAACGCGTTTTGTATGCTGCATTTTGAAAAGAGTGAGACAGTGATTTCGGTTCAGAGCGCTTTTCGTCAGCGTTTTGGCATTGATCCACCTGCACCCAAAAAAATTCGTCGTTGATATCGCCAATTTGAAAAGAAAGGCTGCTTGTGCAAAGGTAAGAGTCCAGATCGACCTCAAACTTTTGACAACACGGAGCCTGGCATGAGCTATCTTCAAATGCTGCAGAATTGGCTTTTTCCACAACTTCATAAGGACTCCGATGACTTCATTTTCTTACAGGATGGAGCTCCACCACACTGGCACAACAACATACGTCAGTTTCTCGCTGACACTCTGCCTCAGTGTTGGATTGGACGCACGGGACCAAGATCGCCAGACAAGACACCCAACGATTTTTTTGTGTGTGAATATGTGAAGAAAAGTATGTTCATCTCTCATTTACGCCTTGACATAGAGGAATTGAAGAACAGAATAATAGCCACCATAACTTCTGTAAAAGCAGATACATTGTGTAAAGTGAAAGACGAATTTAACTATCGTTTATATGTTGTTTGTGATGCTGTTGGCGAATACATAGAGCATCTGTAATAGCATAGCTAAAACTTCAAGATTATGTGAGTATTTTGCAATTTATCCTATTTTTGTAGTATATTTTCTCATAAATGTGGAGTTTTGAAATCAGGTCATTCTTTTTGAAACACCGTGGATATTACTGACATGGACATAGTAACACAACCCTCTTTTTTGTATCTACCACCTATGACAAAAATCTTAAATGTGAAGCACTTACATTTTTCAGTGACTTTTCCCATGACATTTCTCTTCTCTTTCCAGCACAGTTAATCTCAGCCCATGTGGTTTAGCAGTAAACCGCATGCCTGGAAACCAAGAGGTCTTGGGACTACTTTAATCCAGCCTTCGCCTCTCAACAATATGAGGAATCGCCAGGAAGTAAATACACTACTGGCCGTTAAAATTGCTACACCACGAAGATGACGTGCTACAGACGCGAAATTTAACCGACAGGATGCTGTGATATGCAAATGATTAGCTTTTCAGAGCGACACCTACAACGTGCTGACATGAGGAAAGGTTCCAACCGATTTCCCATGCACAAACAGCAGTTGACCGGCGTTGCCTGGTGAAACGTTGTTGTGATGCCTCGTGTAAGGAGGAGAAATGCGTATCATCACTTTTCCGACTTTGATAAAGGTCGGATTGCAGCCTATCGCGATTGCGGTTTATCGTAACGCGACATTGCTGCTCGCGTTGGTCGAGATCCAATGACTGTTAGCAGAATATGGAATCGGTGGGTTCAGGAGGGTAATACGGAACGCCGTGCTGGATCCCAACGGCCTCGTATCACTAGCAGTCGAGATTACAGGCAACTTATCCGCATGGCTGTAACTGATCGTGCAGCCACGTCTCGATCCCTAAGTCAACAGATGGGGACGTTGCAAGACAACAACCATCTGCACTAACAGTTCGACGACGTTTGCAGCAGCATGGACTATCAGCTCGGAGACCATAGCTGCGGTTACCCTTGACCCTGCATCACAGACAGGAGCGCCTGCGATGGTGTACTCAGCGACGAACCTGGGTGCACGAATGGCAAAACGTCATTTTTTCGGATGAATCCATGTTCTGTTTACAGCATCATGATGGTCGCATCCGTGTTTGGCGACATCGCGGTGAACGCACGTTGGAAGCGTGTATTCGTCATCGCCATACTGGCGTATCACCCAGCGTGGTGGTAAGGGGTGCCACTGGTTACACGTTTCGGTCACCTCTTGTTCGCATTGACGGCATTTTGAACAGTGGACGTTACATTTAAGATATGTTGCGACCCGTGGCTCTACCCTTCATTCGATCCCTGCGAAACTCTACATTTCAGCAGGATAATGCACGACCGCATGTTGCAGATCCTGTACTGGCCTTTCTGGATACAGAAAATGTTCGAATGCTGTCCTGGCCAGCACTTTTTCCAGATCCCTCACCAATTGAAAACGTCTGGTCAATGGTGGCCGAGCAACTTCCTCGCCACAATACGCCAGTCACTGCTCTTGATGATCTGTGGTATCGTGTTGCAGCTGCATGAGCAGCTGTACTTGTACACGCCATCCAAGCTCTGTTTGACTCAATGCCCAGGCATATCAAGGCCATTATTACAGCCAGAGGTGGTTGTTCTGGGTACTGATTTCTCAGGATCTATGCATCCAAATTGCGTGAAAATGTAATCACATGTCAGTTCTAGTATAATATATTTGTCCAATGAATACCCGTTTATCATCTGCATTCTTCTTGGTGTAGCAATTTTAATGGCCAGTAGTGTATCTTCGGATGGTACTCGGAACTCTGGGTCCCTTTTTCCGAGTTAGGTAACTTGTGTAGATTAGGGACATGCAGTTAGCCTAAGACACGTCCAGTCGAAAGACTTGCACTCAGCCATTGCTCTCCTTCTCCTTTTGCCTTTTCCCACGTCATTCTAAGGGGCCGGCACTGTTATACAAGTTGAGGCATGGGTAGTGTTAGGTGGTGGCCGGATGCCCTTCTTGGCGCGATTACTCCCCAGTGGCACAGAATCCGTGAACCCCATCTGTATGCCTCTAGATTCTGGAGCAAATGTACAAGGGATGTTCAATAAGTAAGCAACATATTTTTTCTCGGCAAATTTCGATTGCAAAAAAGGGGAAATTACACATCGATCAGTATTGTGGAGTGGAATAGGAAAATACTGATAATACTGCTATGATATACTCTCCACCATGCATTGTACAGTGGTATTTGTTCAGATGTAGCTGTAAGGTGTTAGCTGATGATGCTGCTGAAGTAGGAGCGAGTTGTAGGAAGGCCTGTGGAGGATTGGTAACTGGTGCAGGAACCGGCAGTTGGTTTGAACACATAGAAATGCGCATATGTAGGCCTAGAAATCCTCTACTGTACAATTATACTACTCCTGGAAACATTAACTATCACGAAATACCAAAAGGTAAACATCTGAAGTGGTCTGAAGTAGGATACATAAAGCGAAAGCATATGTTGGGCTCAGATTTATTTACATGAGTCTTAAGGGAATGTAATTCTTCATCCATGAGATTTGACTTCCTAAACACTAGTTCGACTGATCTTTTTTATGACTATTTATCTATCAGTCTGAGACCCTTACCAGGTTAAACTAACAGAGTATCCAACAAAGAGCTGCACATTTAGTCATTGCAAAAATATTATAGAGATGGTCAACAGTAAGCATCAGTGGTAGATATTACGAGAGATGTGTTGTGCATCGTAAAGAGATTTTTACTGTAAAAACAAACAAAAAATATCTGAGAGAGTTTGTTGCAGGCTATACAGGGTGTTACAAAAAGGTGCGGCCAAACTTTCAGGAAACATTCCTCACACACAAAGAAAGAAAATATGTTATGTGGACATGTGTCCGGAAACGCTTACTTTCCATGTTAGAGCTCATTTTATTACTTCTCTTCAAATCACATTAATCATGGAATGGAAACACACAGCAACAGAACGTACCAGCGTGACTTCAAACACTTTGTTACAGGAAATGTTCAAAATGTCCTCCGTTAGCGAGGATACATGCATCCACCCTCCGTCGCATGGAATCCCTGATGCGCTGATGCAGCCCTGGAGAATGGCGTGTTGTATCACAGCCGTCCACAATACGAGCACGAAGAGTCTCTGCATTTGGTACCGGGGTTGCGTAGACAAGAGCTTTCAAATGCACCCATAAATGAAAGTCAAGAGGGTTGAGGTCAGGAGAGCGTGGAGGCCATGGAATTGGTCCGCCTCTACCAATCCATCGGTCACCAAATCTGTTGCTGAGAAGTGTACGAACACTTCGACTGAAATGTGCAGGAGCTCCATCGTGCATGAACCACATGTTGTGTCATACTTGTAAAGGCACATGTTCTAGCAGCACAGGTAGAGTATCCCGTATGAAATCATGATAACGTGCTCCATTGATCGTAGGTGACTGACGAAACTAAAATGATCTCTAACATGGAAACTAAGTGTTTCGGGCCACATGTCCACCTAACATCTTTTCTTTATTTGTGTGTGAGGAATGTTTCCTGAAAGTTTGGCCGTACATTTTTTTAACACCCTGTATATTACACCTTCCTAACACACGACTTGCTAAATGTACACAATGAGGAATTAGAGGTAGTGTGAATGTTTATGGGCAACTATTCTCTCCTTATGAATGGAGCCCAGAGGATTGTTAATGTACCGTCTGCCACACACTGTAAAGTGGCATATGGTGTTTCAGAATAGACACTAACATCATTCCAGAAATCCATTGTACTTCTTCCATCGAATCCTGTTTACATCCCTAGAAAAGATATATGGGCTGGGTGTTGTAATACACTACTGTGATTATAAATCACTTATCGCTATAATGATCAGAAAGAGATGTGTTGATCATGATAAGCAAATATCTTATCACAATCAGGAAGACTGATTTTGGAGATGCATATGCTATATAACGAATTTAAAAACGGTGTTTTAATGTCTGCATGGGAGTCCGGACAAGCAGAAGGTTCTTTCACGCGTTCTATTGTATATGGCAGCTAATCTCCATTAAATTCACCATGTAGAACTGGGGAGTCACTTCAGGGAAACATCAAGGCAGTTTACTTGTAAGGGAAATAACCATTTTCATTTTTTTACCTGTAGCTTGACTCAAGATTGTGCTCCAGTGCTATCGACCTCATCGCCAGCATTTTCTTGAAAAACCTAATCTTGCTTCCTTTCTTTTTTCTTCACAGAAGGAGCATTGTAAGAAAAGCTGCTTTTATTCATCATTGCTACATTACATGAGATGTATTGAGTGTCACAGAGAGGCTTAGTGTTGCAAAGTGAAACTTGGAAGGAGGATGTTGTGGCCAATATATTCCTTCTTCCCAGAAACATGTCGAGAAATGACAGACTAGAAATTGGAGGTACTACAGTGGAGTACCAAAAGACATTCTTTCCAAACGCCATTCTCAAGTGGAACAGGGACGAATTTTAAATGATGTTGGTAACATAAGTTCAATTTGTTTCTAAATTAACTGTTTTTTCTACCTCCAGTCATGATTTTTCTTATTAAACTGGTATGTTTATCGACTGGAAAACAAATTCAATATTAATATCCATCAGTAGGGGTCTACATATTTTTGATCACACAGCAGGTAAACTGTTAATGGAATGACTGAAATCTATGTTATGCATTCAATCTCATTTGGCACTTATCTGACAGGGGTAGGTAGGTGTTGTGTTTAATGCTTCACTTTGTTCTGCTGGAGTACTGGCTATACTTTGTGTTTTAATACCCCTGTTAGTGCATATGAATTAAATGAATATTGCACTAGACTAATTTGGGCTACTCTATCGAATGACCATGTAAAACATTTTGTTCATAGTGTGAAACAGTGCAGTGCTTTCTGTTATGGTAATGGAATGTTGAGCACTATTTGTTTGGGCTGCCTACAGCTACAAATTGTGAATATATTCCAGAATATCTGACGACTATTTTATGAGGGTCACACTGTATTTCAAGTCATTAAGAGAGTTATAGCATTTTAGTAGGTGTCTAGATACTTTTGGTCACATAGTTTATGCCATCAGAGAATAATGAATCTTAGTTTATGTTACAGACAATGTAAAATTGGTTGCGGTAGATGCGATCTTAACAGAGGTCATAGCAGTGACCTTGAACTGTCACTTTCAAGCTCATAATTCAAAAAAACATAAATTAATGGTGTAGTATGCCCATTGAACTACTGCTGAATTTTGGGCGAACGGTCTAACAATAATAGCAGTGTCAATAGTGGGGGCAAAGCAGTTAGTGCCGTATGTGTGACATGAAGCATGTGCTGCTGTTGCAGACCCAGAGATCCTACTATAGTGGCCGGCACGAAAATAGGACTTCCAGGTCATTTCGCCGTCTTACAGCATTGCCAGTTTTTTTAGTGATAATTTCAAATGTTTGTAAGAACTCAAAAAAAAAATTGGGCAACTCTATTTTTAGTCTAGAATATATGGCGTACTTTCCAAAAGAAAATTCTCACTAGCTGCTAGGAAAAAAATGAAAACTAACGTTACAATAAATTTTGGAAGAAAATAATTTTTTACTTCCACCTGTAATTGGACTGAAAAAAAATGTGAACATCATCAAAGTTTACAGATGCATATGCTGCGTCTTTTATTTCGGAAACATAAAAGTATTCTGAGATAAAAAATAAAATCTTATAAGAGATGTGAAACTGTGCCGACTGTGTAGCGAAAAATGTAGTCACTGATGAATTTTCGTTCTATAGGACTGCGAAGAAACTTCCCGCGAGAAAGTTGTTAAGAAAACTACTAAATTATTTTCGGTAACATTTCAGACATCATTATTGTATCGTATCACTTATTGTATCGTATTACTTCCGCGATATTCCGTGCGCAGCACAACGCGAGTCGTAGGCCGTCACCAAGAGCTGTGTTCGGACAGCTCGCTTTAATATGACCAAGAATATTCCCTGCTTCCAGAAAATATTTTACTGGCTGTAATGCATATCCTTCGTCATTGCATTCATCACTCAAAACGCCAATATACGCTACACAAAAGTAATTGTAGTTATTTTGAAGCCAATATTTTCACTGAAGTCGAGCAAAATATTTATTAGAAAGGTTTTGTGAAACCCAGGTTTTATCTAAATTTGCTGTAAGCCTATTATTCTCAGCGCTCAATACGTGCTTAGTTCTTGCTACTGCAATATCTCTAGAAAGTGTTACAAATTTTGTCCATCGTTACAGTTTCTGAATTAAAAACCAAGTGGGCGAGAAGACAGTGCATTAAAGTGACTGGCCAGAATAATCAATGTTATCACGGACAGTACCCTGTATTTCTCTACCCATCGGATACTATCCTGTGTCATACTAATGTAACACAATTCTACGTTCTAGCTTTTTGTAAAAGTTGTCAAATCTCATAGATTTCTATGCTCTTCTCCGATTTGTATGCTCTTCTCGGAGAATCGGAATAGTTGCTGGGACTGTTCTGATGTTACTCCACTGTTTATATATACAGTCGATACAGAAGTACCATAACTTTTGTCATTTTATGAACTGCATTACCCTCACTACGAAACAGCCAGTAAATCCTTCTATAAAAAAAGGGAGTTAAATTTCGAATGTACAAGTAAACCGAATGCAGTAAGATTATATCCGAATGCAAAGACATTCGATACAGGTTTTTAGGAAAAACTGTTGTCAATCAATGCAGAATTGGCAATCTTATTATAATTGACAGTTACTATCGAGTAAACTAATCGCCACCACTTGTGATAAATTTATCAGACGTTTACTGTGAGGGAAAAACATTCGCAGTATGTCCTCTATAACTTCATTTATTTAATCGTATGGTGATTTTATACAATATACAGTTGATATAAGGCAAATGATTTTATACAATATACATATGATATAAGACAAGATTAAACCTTAAAGTCCGTGTTTTTCAACCAGTTAATTAAGCTGGGTGTGAGAGTGAACAAGTCATCGGGAATTCCAGGGTATGAATAGACAGCGTTGGACTAAATGTTCAATTGTCTGCTCTCCTGGGCCCGTCACCACCAACATTGCACTGTTGATGACTAGAAACATGTTGCTTGGTCGGACAAGTCTTGTTTCAAATTGTATCGAGCTAATTGACTTATACAGGTATGCCGCGCGGGATTAGCCGAGCGGTATAGGGCGCTGCAGTCATGGACTGTGCGGCTGGTCCTGGCGGAGGTTCGAGTCCTCCCTCGGGCATGGGTGTGTGTGTGTGTGTTTGTCCTTAGGATAATTTAGGTTAAGTAGTGTGTAAGCTTAGGGACTGATGACCTTGGCAGTTAAGTCCCATAAGATTTCACAGAAATTTGAATTTTTTTCTTGTTCTCAATGTTTTTGTTGACCTTTCATGCTTCCAGCTTTCATTTAGATCAGGGCCATCCGCAATGAGTTGTCCTGCAGTAACACTTGCTGGTCTTCTTGATTGCAATCGTTGCTGTGGCAGATGACAGAATTCCTGGTGCAGTGGTAGAGAGAGTAATGCAGAGCTTGTTTCCGCCTTAAGTGAAGTGGAGGGATGTGACTCAGTACAGGTAACCGGTAGCATGGGGTTGATTTGATGGAACCAGTAATGCAGCACATTGTGTCGTTAAGTTTTGTGTCTACCTTCATCACATGTACACTTTCCAACCAGACAGGTGCACAGTACTCGGCAGCAGAGTACACATGACTGATGCCAATTAAACGCAGACAGTCAGCAGAGGTTCCTCAGGTGGTACCACTGAGCTTATGTAGTATGTTGTTCCTTGCAGCAACTTCATGAGAAAGCTTGGTGATGTGCTCTTTGTAGCTCAAGGTTCTATCTAGAGTGATTTCGAGATATTGTGGGAAAGGATTGTACCTCAAGGTTTGTCCATTAAGAGGAACTCTTGGTTTGTAGTTCGCAACCAGATTCGCTAGATGGAAACAAGAAACTTCAGGTTGTGATGTGCTTGGGATCAATCTCCAGGTCTTAAAGAAAGTCGACATCTTCTCAAGATCCTCCATAAGAATTTGTTCAACATCTTCGAAATTACTCCTCTGTGCTACCAGTGCGATGTCATCAGCATGGATGAATTTGGTTGATATTGTGGTTGGTAAATCATTAATGTATAAATTGAATATTGATGGGGCTAAAACAGATCCCTGAGGTAGACCATTATTTAGTTTCCGTTTGTGGCTTTTAGAGCTACCTAGAAACACTTCAAATTGCCTTTCACTAATCATGCTTGATATAAGATCCACAATTTCTCGACTTGGTACAACTTGCAGTAGCTTGTAGATCAGTCCCTGTCGCTAGATAGTGTCATACGCAGCTGTCAGGTCGATGAAGCAAGCTGTTGATTTCAGATGGCCTTCAAAACCTGCTTCAGTATGGGTGGTTAGGGCAAGAACTTGATTCGTGCAGCTGTGTCCTTGTCTGGAGCCAGCTTGTTCAGGAGGGGTAGCAGCCTCGATGAACGGTGCTATTCTGGTTAGGAGGACTAGTTCCAAAAATTTGAACGTACAACTGAGCAGTGCTATAGGGCGGTAGCTTTCAGGGCCGTCTTCAGGCTTGCCAGGTTTGAGAGTGGCTATAACTTTCGACAGTCTGAACTGTCTGGGAAGTTTGTTCTCTTTGAGTATGTAAGTGAAGCCACCGTATGCAGTGTGGGCCCATGTTGTTAATAAATTCATTATAGATGTTGTCGGGGCCAGCAGCCTGACTTTCACTTGCTTGACACCAAGGGCCTGGAAAGCGGCTCGTTTCTTGGGGCACTGCGGTTGAGGTTAGAGAGTTTACATTTTACTGCTCTGGTATGATTCTTGTCTCTCTTTGCCCTTGTGAGGTCTGTGATCCGGTTAGCAATGAGGTCGGGACTCAATTTAGGATACGGCTTTTTGAGGGGTTGCGTGCCAGTTAGCCCATTCAAGACTCTCCATGCATTCCTACTTGACTTGGCAAAGTTCATTTCTTTGTGTGTTGCTTCCCATTTCTCTCGTCTGATCTTGTTTAAAGAGTGGAGTAGCTGTGAGCCCACTGTTTGATTTCTAGGACTTTGGTATTCTTGACATAAAGCCTCACTTTCTTGGTTCCAGCCAGGCACATATTCCTTCCCCGAACCCCTAGGAATGTTTGAATTAGCAGCTTTGATAACTAGTCTAACGAATTCATCGTAGTTGTTTGCTGTTGTCTGTAAGTTCATCGCAGCTAAGTTGGAGTCAAGGTCTTTTGAGAATCCATCCCAGTTAGCTCGTTGAAAATTCCATCTGGGTAGGGGCATTGAGTTTACAAGGGGAATTTCTAAACCAGTTTCTGTCATAACAGGACGGTGTTGGCAGTTTGGGAAGTTAGACAGAACAGTACGAGTGGCGTTAAGTGGTTGGTCTAGCTGATCTTTGGACACAAATACCAAGTCTGTGTTGTAATCCTTATTCCAGCGTGCAGAGTGGAAGGTTCCCTTGTCTTTCACATCAAAGACCAAGACCTATAATTGAAAAGAATAGACAAACATTTAAATCAAGTCTGCTTTTTACATAGACGTCGGTTACCTAAACTGAAGGATCTTCTGTCTCCGTGTCTTCAGATTCACTGTCGCTTGTTTCGGCCAGGTGTATCATCACAGATTCCACTATGGTGTCTCTTAAACCCTGGTTCAAGAAATCAGTTTCTTGCAATGCATCTGCGTGTTTTACACACCTCTCCTAGTCCTGCTGAGTAACATTGTGAAGAGCTTCGTGTGTTAGCTTCTCGACATCAGCAAGTTTGAAAGCAGTATTTCTTCTCGCTACTTCTCGCTTTACTTGGGCCCACATCAATTCAGAGGGGTTATACTGGCAGTGATATGGTGGTGTCGCATTTCGTTTGCCAGTTGATCTAATATGTAAGTCTTTTTGGCACCAACGATTTCTTCCTTGGACAGGAGTTCAGCCTTCGCTTCATTGACAAAATGAAACATTCTTTCTCTTTCACCACTCCATAATAACTGCCTAGCGCCGATTTGAACGTGGCAGCTTTTCTATCTGAATAGAGTGGTAGCTGGCGTTATCCATCACGATAACTGACTCTTCTTCCACCGCAGGCAACAGTCGACTAAACCAATTCTTACAAACTTTTCCATTCATTCCTGAATGGTAATCGGATTGGCAAGAACTTTTCCCACCACGAAAAGCAAGTTTGGCCTCTGGTATGAAACCTGTGGTTAGTGAACCAGCGTGGGCAATGATTAATCGGCCACCTCTACCAGTAGGTACTTTCAAACCGCCGTTTCCTTTGTAGTCATGCCATATGTACTTAATGGTGTGGTTCTGTGAATCCCAAGTTTCATCCAAATACACTACAGGCCTGGTGTCTTCAGCATGCAACAAGTGCATTGTATGCAAAAACTTCGCTCTTGCTGTTGCAATGTCTCTGTGTTCCATTAAGAATTTCTGTCCGTCATTACACTTCTTGAATCGGAAACCAAGGGAGATAAGAATATGAAGAACGTAGGTCTCTGAGCCCTAGTAATTAATTTTTTCATGGAGGTCAGCCCGTATTTTTTTAGCCATTGGATACTCTCCTCTGTCGTAATATCCAAGTACAGTTCTATTGCACGAGCGCTTTGTTACAATCGTCAGAATCGGTTGATTTCCGTTCACGTTCGTATCCCTTTCTTGGAAAATGGAAACACTCATTCATGTCTGGAGATTGTGGTAATTACACAGATGTGCTAATATGGCCTATACTTGAATTGGAGACAGAACATGCTTCAGCAGTAAGTTTATGAATTTGCGCAAAATTTAAGTTATTTTTCTCTCCTTCATTGTCAGCCAGGTCAGTAAAAAAACTTGAGTACATTCGATATGATAATTTTCGATTGTTTACGTATGTCTTTCTGCCCTTTACGCAGACTGACCAGAGGAGTACTACAAGGAGGCCGTTGCTCCTGCATTGTTGTTCACCACCGAAGAAACGTCAAAGCACTTTTCTAAAGACAGTAAGACAATGAGATCAGACATGTGAATACTCGATATAGCACGGCAACACTGAGCTCTCAGCTACTCTGACCTACCGCACCGCTAATGGTACCTACACTGCAACAAAGCCGAGAGGCGGGCGAATCACAGCCCGCAGCCCCTGCCGGCGGCAGGCAGCGGCCGTGACCTTGAGGACTCTATTTTCGTTTCGGCCACTATAGTGACTGGCATGTAACCTACTCCAGTTATCCAACCAGGGAAACGGGACCTACAATTTTACATGGGATCCGAATCACATGTTATTTCTGGCGACTCCTCACACCTTTCAGGGGTGAAGGCTAGGTAAAATGAAGAGTGATAAATCCATGGTGAAAAAGGGATTCAAACCTGGGGCCTCTCAGCTTCCAAGCACGCACTTTACCACTACACCACTAGGCACAACACATATATATATGGTTCATCTATTGGCTTTGATGAGTGAGTCTGTGAGTATTAATATATGTGACTTTGAAAGGGTACAGTACTGCCCGACATTGAAAATAGGTACAACATTCTTCGTTATTCTTGCCAGAACAACATATTTTTTGTAATAATAACTCAATTTCACTTAATACACCGAAGTCGGATACCAGTGTAGGAAAGAATGACAATTTCTTTATTTAATTGATCACATGTGCACTGCCACAAAATAAATCCCTATATCCAATTTGGCGAGATCTGCGAAATGAATGAATGTATGGTCGTCTGCTAACCGCAGATAGTGAATGTGCAATATTTTGATCATCTTTGAGACGGTCCTTTGGTCACCTTTGGTGGAACCAAAGAGATGAAATTTACCTGAGCTCTGAGCGCCTGAAATGTGGCTGACCAATATGGTAGCCTGGTGCTCCCCCACCTTGAGGGAGATGCGAGATGACCTGAAGAACGGCCATGTTTCAGCATTCTGGCGCTGGATCTTGTGTGTCTTAGGTGTGCTCCATAAAGACAAAAGAGTGGAGAGATGGTATGCATGTGAAATACTTAAGAGTAGTTTGGAATAATTATTTCTCTGTTTCAGGAACTGTTGTGGGGCGAATTAAATGACAGGCAGGTAATATTAAGGGGATCGTAGTAATCTACAGAAGTGACCAACGGTCACAATGAAACCACATGTAGCACTAAGTTGAAATACTTCCGAGTGCTAAAGTTAAGCTGAATTGCTGGCGTGTGTATTATAAGTTGGAAATATTTAAGAAATGGTGTGTGCGGGACTTGAAATTAGAGACGAGTACTTTCACGTGGTGAGTACTGTGTGAGTCTCAATCTGTGTATGAGACAAAGGATAAAGAGAAGTACTCGCCCATGGTATCAGTTGAGGACTCGCATGTGTGACGAATATGTTCTTAATATTACTTCGCGTGTTACGTTTCCGTGTGACGCTAGAATCAAACTCTAATACTCTGAGAGAGAAGCAAGGTGAGTCAGCCGTCTATCCAGCAACACCACTTGGCTTGCATTGCACAGGAAGACGTGCATACATCCTCCAGAGTTCGTAGTAGGAAAGAAAAGTTACGAAGTTGGGCAGCGTCGTGTGAAACTGGGATTAATACTAATTAAAGAGAGAAAGCTGAAAGTGATGTGATTCTAACGTTGTGACTATTGTTTGTGTTGTATTGTATGTTGCCAGTGTGATGTATTTCATGTAATTTAAGTATGTGTGGTTTGCATGGGAGAGTAGCAAGATAGGTTCAGAGGTAGTGGGTTATGCACGTTCCTTTTTGTACCGCTCGGTCTGGAGGAAATTTTCGTGATGATGGGTGTGAGAGTGGAAGTGTGAGATATAGCAAAAGATCCACCATCCTATCCAGAAAGTGGACTGTAGCGTTAGATAATTACGAGACCATAAGATAGAGAATCACCAATGTAAAGCCATGCCCACTGGGCGGAGTTTCTCATGTGTAATTGTAGTATAAAATGTAATGGTATGTTTAGGTTATCTATGAATCATAATACAATTTATCTGAATAAAAAAGATGGTGAAAAGAAAAAGATTGATGGCCTTGTTCTTCGAATAGTGTGTAGTCATGATATCCAGAATTCATAACGCGTGCGCCATTCATATTCAGTGGGAGAAGAAAAATGTGGTATTGCCAGAGCGTAGTGAACAATCAGAGTTGTGTAAATTTCTAATAGTCAGGTATGCGTTATCCGTTTCCGTTGCGTAATATTCAAACAGGAGAATAATTTGTAGCTTAATTGTGAGTACTAGAGCTCATAATCAGTCATTGATGTTAATGAATCCACTCGCTTGGCAGACCACTCATCTTGCAGGCCTGACTGCTTGATGCCACAGTATGAGCAAGGCATGTGGGTGCCTCTCAACATGTATGGCATTATCTTCTGATTGCATTGACTTAGAAGATTAAATTATTTAGATCGCGAAATGATGGCAGACATTAGTATTGACATATAATTGAACTTGATACTTCTACCCAGTCATGAGAAAAATGGGTCTTTATAGACGGCCATAACTTTTGACTGCACTGACTTAGAAGTGTACATCTTTCACACCGCCAAGGAACCTCAGACGTTAGCATATGCCATAAATTTTAGCTTGATGCCTCTACCAATTGCCAAGGAACGCGGGTTTTAACTGTCGGAAGGGAATACAGACAGATGGATAGATAACTCGTCCTACAAGGGTTCCATTTTTACCGATTGAGGTACAGAACGCTAAAAATTTACATTTTATTTTAATTTATGATGGTATTTTTGCGCTGTCGTTACAATTTTCTTGTAGCTGTAGTGATGGAACAAAAATACCCTCAGGAATTGTTGAGCAACTATGGACAATTACAGGCACACAGATGAAGGATTTTAATTTAGTTTCACCTCTTGTGGGGGAGGGGAACCATGCCGTCTCCACTTTAAATCGGCCCTTGAACGAAACATGACGGCCACCTGATTATTGACCACTCTCTCTATACAGGCTCTCTAGTCCTAGGTTCACTCTGCAATTACTAACAGAAAGAAACTACACACTCTGCAATTAACGGAAAATAAAGTCACAATGTCACACATATTCTCTCAGTAAAATAAACGAACGATCATTGAACAAAACGTTCTTCCTATTCTCTGCAGAGAACAATATATTCTCTGTGCCTCGAAATATTACTGCCTAATTGTTTTAAATCAATGTTAATGAAGTTAGCAGCAGTTCTAGCCTGGAGCAACCAGAACCACATCAGTCGAAACTGTATACAAATCAACGTGTGACGAATACAGCTCACAAGCACTTTGACGACGATATGAAACAGGTATTCACAAAGTAATTAATAAAGTCTTTTATCCACAGCACTCAGCAGACATTTGAAATTAATCATCCTGTCTTTGCTTTTGTAATTAAAACTTAAATGGAGGAGGGGTGAGAAAAACGGATGTTAATGTATCTGAACCCTTATACATTTTGCACACTCACCTTCGACTCCTCTCGTTGCTGCAGCTTACGACATTCTGCAAAAGGTGTGATAGGAGTATTTAGAAATCGTGTAAACGAATGTTATTGTTATTATTTGCGGATAAGTCCTTCAGAACTGTATGTCCCGATTTCTCTCATTCTCTTCCTCTACGCTTCTTTTCTCTCTTCAGGCCTTGTTGTTCCAGTCTTCTTCTTTGATTTTTGTTCTTGGTCAACTTGCCATTTCTGAATTATGGAACTGAAGCTTTCACGGTTTTGGACATCTTCTGGAGTGATTCTTGCCACTTTCAGATCGGTTTTGATCTCGCCAACCCATTTCATTGTGGGAATGGTGGCTTGGTTCCTATTGTCAAAAAAAATCGAGTATTTGTTTTGTACGTCTACCAGGCTTAATTCTTTGAATGTGTCCATAGAACCTTAACCTGCGTTTTCTAATGTCGCTATGGATATGTGTGTATTGTTTGATTTCCTGATTGCTTCTGAGTCGGTATTCTTCGTTTACAAGTTTTAGGCCTAGAATTTTTCTTCCGGCTTTCTCACTGTTTTCATTGTCTGTTTTCCTGTGCGAAATAAATGTTTCTGATCCATAGAGGCATTCTGGTTTAATTACTGTGTTGTACCTTAGTTGGAGACACATTTCCTACTGCAGGTAGTTTGGGAAGTAGGTATACAGTTTCCATCTTTTGACAGTTAATTTAGTTTGTCTTTATTTTGATTCCGTTTTCCAGAATGATTTCGCCGAGATATTTAAATTGTAGAACTCATTCAATTTTGCCGTATTTCGTCTGTAAGAATTTTGGTTCTTCTTTGTTGCAGGTCATGTACTCCGCTTTTTCAGAAGATATCTAGAGAATGTTGTTGGTTAATGAAAAATATATTTAAACTGTCAAGAATGGCCTGAAAAGACGGGCTGGCTGTGGTCGATGGGGTGGTGTGAAGTAACAGAATTAGAAATTGCGTAGCTGGACACTGGGCCTCGTCGCACACGGAATTCCCGAGTCGCAGGTGTGGCCGTGGAGAACTCGGAATCTCATGCGAGGCCTGGAAAGCGGGTCAAGGGTAGAGGGCGAGGGGGGGGGGGGGAGGGGGGCGTGAGGAGGGAAATGAAAGGAAAGGCGCCGCTGCTTGCGCCACAGCCCAGGCACAACACACACGCGCTGCAGCCGCGAGCCCAGCATTCAGAACGTACACCTCTCACAAATACATGGACACTGCTGTACAGAAAAAACCTTAGCGACAGGTATATGGTGAATCAGTTTCTATTGTGGTTGTTGTAGTCGTCTCCACTGCGAGATATGGTTTGGTGCAGCTCTCCGCGCTAATACAGCTTGTGCAGATCTGTTTATCTCTTGTTGGCTATTGGTACTACGTTTATTTCAATATGCACAATTTTTACTTACGCGCCCGCCCCCCCCCCCCACCCCCTCCCCACCCCAAACACAACTTTCCTCTTACCAAACTGACGTTCCTTGAACAAGCCTCAGAGCCGATTCTATCAATCTATTCCCCTTTTTATTCAGGTTGTGTCACCAGGTTGTTCACTCCACTCCTCCCGCCACTCTCAGATCGAGGCAGGAGTTATCGTTTGTTATCCGAACTAACCATCTAATATTCAGCTACCTAGAACAGATACCTCAGAACCTCACACATAATGGAAATACATTGGACCAAATGGCAACAAATGGACCTGACCTCTCTGAAGATGTCCATGTCGAAATTAGTATCAGTGACCACGGCACTGCAGTCATGGACCGTGCGGCTGGTCCCGGCGGAGGTTCGAGTCCTCCCTCGGGCATGGGTGTGTGTGTTTGTCCTTAGGATAATTTAGTTTAAGTAGTGTGTAAGCTTAGGGACTGATGACCTTAGCAGTTAAGTCCCATAAGATTTCACACACATTTGACCATGACGCGATTGAGCAACAGTGATTAATAAAGTACAGAAGGCGACCAAAGCAAGCAGAAAGATATTTGTGGTGTCACCGTCAGACACCACACTTGCTAGGTGGTAGCCTTTAAATCGGCCGCGGTCCGTTAGTATACGTCGGACCCGCGTGTTGCCACTGTCAGTGATTGCAGACCGAGCGCCGCCACATTGCAGGTCTAGAGAGACTTCCTAGCACTCGCCCCAGTTGTACAGCCGACTTTGCTAGCGATGGTTCACTGACAAATTACGCTCTCATTTGCCGAGACGATAGTTAGCATAGCCTCAGCTACGTCTTTGCTACGACCTAGCAAGGCGCCATTATCATTTGCTATTTATCTTGTGATGCATGTACCGTCAGACCGATGTTCACCAATTATGGATTAAAGTTAAGTATTCCCGCAGCTACGTACTTTATTCGCTAGTCTCAATTACTTTACCTGTTCCAGACCTCACGCCAGCCTGCGTGAGCTTAAACGCGTGCCTTTCGGCTTCCTCCTAGTGGCTTGGCTGTCTTGCCAAGTCACAACAATATTTATGTTCAGTAAACTAGATAAAAGAGTAGTTGACCATGCAGTGGATAGATATGTACCCAGTAGAACAATCCACAAATGGAGGGATCATCCACGGTGTACAGTGGAAACGGAGACTACTGTATAATAGGTATAAAACAAAGCATAGGAGTATAGATAGAGAGATGCTGAATGAAACGCGTTTGACTGTCAAGATGGCAACGCGTGAAGCCTTCAGTGACTACCATAGCAGAATGTTGTCAAATGATCTTTCACAAAACCCAAAAAATTCTGGTCGTGTGTAAAGACTGTGAGTAGCACTAAAGTTAGTATTCATTCCCTATGAATGAGACAGGACCTGAAATTAAGGGTAACAAATCAAAACCTGGAATGTAATGCTTAACTCTATTTTCAAATGTTCCTTTACAAAGAAAAAGCCAAGAGTATTGTCCCACTTTAACCCTTGTACCACTGAAAAGATGAGTGAAATCAGTTATCGTCTCCGTAATGTGACTGGATCTGTGATTTCCTGTCAGAGAGGTCACAGTTCGTTGTAATTGACGGAATGTCATCGAGTAAAACAGAAGTGATTTCTGGCGTTCCCCAAGGTAGTGTTATAGGCCCTTTGCTGTTCCTTATCTATATAAACGATTTGGGAGACAATCTGAGCAGCCGTCTTCGGTCGTTTGCAGATGACGCTGTCGTTTATCGAATAACAAAGTCATCAGAAGATCAAAACAAACTGCAAAACGATTTAGAAGAAATATCGAAATGGTGCGAAAAGTGACAGTTGACCATAAATAACGAGAAGTGTGAGGTAATCCACATGAGTGCTAAAAGGAACGCGTTAAACTTCGGTTACACGATAAATCAGTCTAATCTAAAAGCCGTAAATTCAACTAAATACCTAGGGATTACAATTACGAACAATTTAAATTGGAAGGAACACATAGAAAATGTTGTGGGGAAGGCTAACCGAAGACTGCGTTTCATTGGCAGGACACTTAGAAAATGTAATAGACCTACTAAGGAGACTACCTACACTACGCTTGTCCGTCCTCTTTTAGAATACTGTTGCGAGGTGTGGGATCCTTACCAGAAAGGACTGACTGAGTACATCGAAAAAGTTCAAAGAAAGGCAGCAAGTTTTGTATTATCGCGAAATATGGGAGAGAGTGTCACAGAAATGATACAGGATTTGGGATGGACATCATTAAAAGAAAGGCGTTTTCCGTTGCGACGGAATCTTCTTACGACATTCCAATCATCAACTTTCTTCTCCGAATGCGAAAATATTTTATTGACACTGACTTACATAGGGAGGAACGATCACAAAGATAAAATAAGGGAAATAAGAGCTCGTACGGAAAGATATAGGTGTTCATTCTTTCCGCGTGCTATACGAGATTGGAATAATAGAGAATTGTGAAGGTGGTTCGATGAACCCCCTGCCAGGCACTTAAATGTGATTTGCAGAGTATCCATGTAGATGTACTAGAGAAACAGCTTAAATCATTAAAACTGAACAAAACTCCAGGACCCGATGGAATCCCTATCAGATTCTCTATTGAATTTGCGGCTTCTAACAGTATCCTATCGTAGTTCCCAGGAACAGAAAACCGTGCCTAGTAATTGCATAAAAGCACAGGTAACACCACTCTGCAGAAAGGGTAGTAGAAGTGATCCACGCAACTACCGTCCAATATCTTTGTCATAGATTTGCTGTAGAATCTTTGTACACAACACAAAGCTCAAACACAAAGAGGTAAACCGTAAAAACTATTGAACTATATGAAAAAAACGTAAATTAATTACAAAGTACAACATGCAGACACTTTATTCAGTATGTAAACATCACTAAAGATATTCGGATTTAGGTCATGATATGTTCGATATTGCTGCCATCATTGACGATGATGAGGCGCAGACCAATAGCATGATCCGCTGAAGTGTCGGAACATCGATGCTATTGATGGCCTTCTGAATGGCAGTTTTCAGCTCAGCAATGATCACCTTGCCTTTAATATAGCCCCAAAAAAAGGTGTTGCATGTGCTCAGGTCCGGAGAATATGGTGGCCAATCGAGGCCAGTGCCAGTGGCCTCTGGCTGTCCCAGAGCCAGAATGCGGTCCGCAAAGAGCTCCTCCAGGACACTAAATACTCTCCTGCTTCGATGGGGTCGAGCTCCGTCTTGCATGATCCACATCCTGTCTAAATCAGGGTCACTTTGGATAATGGGGATGAAATCATCTCCCAAAACCTTTATGTACCGTTCGGTAGTCAACGTGCCATCAAGGAATAACGCACTAGTTATTCCGTCACTGGACATTGGACACCACATAATCATCCGTTGAGAGTGAAGAGACTTCTCGATCGCTGAATGCGGATTCTCAGTCCTCCAAATTTGCCAGTTTTGCTTGTTGACGAACACATCCGAATGAAAGTAGGCTTCGTTGCTGAACTGAACCATATTCACATTCTCATTGCCATCATGACCCGCTGCCAACCGTGCAGTTTGAACGTCCTAACGCAAACCGTTCAGAATTTATGACGATTTTATTTCATATAGTACAATAATTGTCACCCTGTATCTTGAACAGAATGACCTTCTCCATGCCAGCCAGAATGGATTCCGAAAACATCAATAATGTGAAACCCAACTCGCACTTTTCTCACATGACTAAAAGCTCTGGATCGAGGCGGTCAGGTACTATTTCCTAATTCCAAAAAGTATTTGGTCCAGTACCACACCCACGCTTGTTGTCAAAGTTCGATCATTTGGGGTATCAAGTGAAATTTGTGACTAAATAGGACTTTTTGGTATGGAGGACACAGCACATTATCTTGGATGGAAAATCATCAGATGTAGAAGTAACTTCGAGTTGTCCCCAGGCAAGTGTGTTGGAGCCGTTTTGTTCATGTTGTGTATTAATGACCTTGTGGACAATATTCATAGTAGCCACAGAGTTTTTGCGGACGATGCAATTATCTACAAAGAAGTAATATCTGAAAGAAGTCGCATAAATATTCAGTCAGATCTTCATAAGATTTCAATGCGGTGCACTGAGTGTCAGCTTCCTTTAAATGTTCAGAAATGTAGTACTGCGCACTTCACAAGACGAAAAAAACGTTGTATCCTATGACTAATATCAATCGGTTACAGTTGGAATCGGCCATTTCATACAAATACCTGTGTGTAACACTTTGTAGGGATATTATCAGTTACGAGCAGCTGCCTCGAGATGGAACTCGTTAACCAGGCTACATCTGTCAGAGCGTCGTATTCGTACACCACTAGCACTGCCAGCCGCCAAAGAGAGCGCTGTCAACCAAGGACTACTTTTCTTCCCCTTATCCATTTCGTAATGATTGTCCCCTGACTTGGAGCTCATAGCTTAGTAACACTGCATGACGAACATGGATGTTTTGTGCCTTGCCGAAATTGTGGAAATATCTGTTTTCATTTAGTGTACGAATACTACATTTTAGTAGAAATGGGAGCCACACACGTGATAACATTTAAGAGAAAATTTGCTTTTTCGAGCATTTTTTGGCGGATGTCAACTTTGAGGAGCCACAGAAGTCTGGCCGGAACTCGAAATTTACTTTGCACAGTCTCAAGATACACATTGCTGTGTTTGCAGGCGTATTTCAAATGGTTCAAATGGCTCTGAGCACTATGGGACTCAACTGCTGAGGTCATTAGTCCCCTAGAACCTAGAACTAGTTAAACCTAACTAACCTAAGGACATCACAAACATCCATGCCCGATGCAGGATTCGAACCTGCGACCGTAGCGGTCTTGCGGTTCCAGACTGCAGCGCCTTTAACCGCACGGCCACTTCGGCCGGCCCAGGCGTATTTTGGTTACTTTAAATTTAGTGGGTTCATCGCTATAATGCCAAATGTAAGACGCTGCGACTACGGCGGGGAAAGTATGGCTGTAAACGTTGGACTATTGTTGATTACATCGTTGTCATTATTGTTGTATACTCCTCACGTTTGTCAGTTACTAGTTTTTAGCTGCAATACGTGCGAAGCTTTGGCGGGGCATAGTTGTACCACTGGGCTGCCTCTTGTCGTAATGTGCAATAAGCGGCCATTCACCAGCAAAGAATGGCAAATTCGTAGTCGCATTCAAATACACCATTGTCGCTGTCAGTTATTGTTGCGAGTAGAGTGTAATAATATGGGAAATTTCAAATAGTAGCAGTATGGTATTCTGCTTTACGGCAGGTCTTGTCATGGGTTAAACCTCTTCCACTTTTTGAAGTGGCCGTGCGGTTAAAGGCGCTGCAGTCTGGAACCGCAGGACCGCTACGGTCGCAGGTTCGAATCCTGCCTCGGGCATGGATGTTTGTGATGTCCTTAGGTTAGTTAGGTTTAAGTAGTTCTAAGTTCTAGGGGACTAATGACCTCAGCAGTTGAGTCCCATAGTGCTCAGAGCCATTTTTTTTCTTCCACTTTTGTCTGTCCATAGCCAGTCTTTTCATTTCTGAATATTTGTCTCCTTTTATAGTGTCCAACGTTTGATATCTTCTTTTTCCTCTACCCCCTTTTCCCTCCACCATTCCTTCTATTCCTTCCTTCAATAAACAGTCCCTCCTCAAACAATGTCCAACCCAGTTCCGTTTTCTCTTTCTGACAACTTTCAGCATGTTTCTTTCTTCTCCAACTCTTCTTAATACTTCTTCATTCCTTACTCGGTTTTCCCATTTCACTTCCATCCTTCTTCATATCCACATCTCTAGTGCCTCCAATCTTCTTTCATCTTCTTTCCTCAATGTCGAGGTCTCTGCACCACATCGTGCAACGCTCATATGTGACATTTGGCAAGTCTTTTCCTCAGATCTTTGTTTAGCGGTCCACAAGGTAATTTCTGTTTCCTCTTGAATCCTTCTTTTGCCATTGCAATTCTTTTCCTAATTTCTGTTGAGCAATACATATAATCCATTATTACACTTCCCAAGTAATTGAAGTTACTCACTTGCTCTATTTCCTCTCCCCCTATTTTCATACGGCATTTTCTCGCCTTTACTCCAATTACCATGCTTCTTGTTTTCTTCTTGCTAATCTTCATTCCATATTCTTCTAATTTTGTGTTTAGATCATCTAACATTTGTTCTATGTCTCTTGCACTCTCTGCCATCACAACCATGTCGTCTGCAAATCTTATACACTCCACTCTCCGACCCCCTATACAAACTCCTCTCCTTCCATCAAAATTTTCACTTATAATTTCCTCGCTACGGTCACAGGTTCGAATCCTGCCTTGGGCATGGAGTGTGTGATGTCCTTAGGTTAGTTAGCTTTAAGTAGTTCTAAGTTCTAGGGGACTGATGGCCTCAGATGTTAAGTCCCATAGCGCTCAGAACCATTTGAACCATTTTTAATAATTTCCTCGTTTCACTAATAATTTCAAATAAAATCTCAATATACAATCAGCCCTCAATAAATGAACAATTAAATGTACACTGATGTGACAAGAGTCATGGGATAGCAATATCCACAAATACATTTGCAGAGCTGTCATTTGAGTTCAAGCGACCGACGTGATTACGGATGCACGGCGGGAATTTCAACTCAGACGGGTTGTTGGAGCTAGACGCATGGGACATTCAATTTCGGAAATCGTTAGGGAATTCAGTATTTCGAGATCCATGGTGTCAAGAGTGTGCCGAGAATACCAAATTTCGGGCATTACCTCTCACCACGGACAACGTCGTGGCTGACAGCCTTCACAGAAACAGTGGCATTTGCTTAGAATTGCCAGTGCTAGCAGACAAGTAACACTGTTTGAAATAACCACAGAAATCATTGTGAAACGTGCGACGAACGTATCCGTTAGGACAGTGTGGAGAAATTTGTTGTTAATGGATTATGGCAGCAGGCGACCGACGCGTGCCTTTGCTAACAGCACATCACCTGCAGCGCCTCTCCTGGGGTCGTTACCATGCCGGTTGAACCCATGACGAGTGGTAAACCGTGTCCCTCTCAGATGAGTCCCGACCTCAGTTGGTAAGAGCTGTTGGTACGGTTCGATTGTGGCACAGACCCCATGAAGCCACAGACCCGAGTTGTCAACAAGGCACTGTGCAAGCTTGTGGCGGCTCCATGATGTTTACAGGGAATGGACTCGGCTCTCTGGTCCAACTGAACCGATCATTGACTGGAACTGGTTATGTTTGACTACTTGGATACCACTTGCAGCCGTTCATGCACTTCATGTTCGCAAACAACGATGTCATGTCACTGGGCCACAATTATTTCTGATTGGTTTGAAGGATATTGTGAACAATACACAATATGAACGAATGGTTTGGCCACCCAGATCGCCGGATGTGAATCCCATCAAACATTTATGGGTGATAATCGACAGGTCAGTCCGTACACAACACCCAGGCAGCATGGCACAGTATTCCTGCAGGGGACTTCCAATGACTTGTTGAGTTCTTGCCACGTCGAGTTTCTGCTCTACGCCGGTCAAAAGGAGGTCTGAAACGATTAGGTGGTATCCCATGACTTTAGTCACCTCATTGTATTGTACATTTTGACAGTGAGTGAAAAATCGGTTAGCTCGAATACATTTTGCAGCTGGCTGATGTTTCGCTGTTGCTATTACAGTCATCTACTTGGATCAGCAACGGTTCTATTCCTAAGTCATGACAGTGGCCTCTTTGTGCACAACTGTTTTCAGGTCTGTTGCACATGACTCACTGAATTCCTCCAGGCACATTGGGGAACACTTTTCAGAGTGGAGCGATGCAAATGTAAAGTATAATTTATCTAAAAATTCATGCTTTCGTTAGCTACCTTTTCGTGTCAAATGCACTAATTAATTCTATAGCGTTGAATTCGCATTGCGCCACTGGCGATCACAGAAGTTTAATTTCCTTGTCTAGTGAGTACCGCCGGCCGAGGTAGCCGAGCGATTCTAGGCGCTACAGTCTGGAACCGCGCGACCGCTACGGTCGCAGGTTCGAATCCTGCCTGGGGCATGGATGTGTGTGAAGTCCTTAGGTTAGTTAGGTTTAAGTACAGGATGTCCACAATGAGACTCCAACATTTTAATATCCTATATCTTTCTCATTTCAGATGGTGGACCTGTGAATCCTGAAGGGGCAGGCAGAGCAACTCAACAAGTTTGTGGTGTGCAAATTTGATACGCCAAATGGCCGTAGTGGAGCTGCAATCAATTGTTTTAGCAAAATGGTGGATATGAAGGAGCGTGCACAAGTGGTCTGGTGGTATGCAGAGACAAAATCGGCGACCCAAGTGCAAAGAAACTTTCGTCGAGTTTACAACAAAGCGCCCCCGTCGTTCAAGACTATAAAGAAGTGGTGTGATCAGTTTTTGGCTACTGGGAGTGTTGCGAAAGGGCATGGTGGTGGTAAGCCTGGGATCAGCGAACATCATGTGGAACAAGTGCGGCGGTCATTCGAACAAAGTCCACAGAAGTCAGTGCGACAGGCAGCGCGAGAACTTCGTATGAAACGTTCAACAGTGCACCAAGTGCTTCATCAGCGATTACGTTTGTAAGCATATAAAGGGCAGGTTGTGCGAGAAATCAAGCCTGATGATCGACCAAAGCGAGAAGAATTTGCATGTGTCATGTTAGACCGCATTGCCGCGGACGAGATATTTTTATCACGCGTGATGTTTACTGACGGGGCAACCTTTCACGTGTCAGGGGCTGTCAATCGTCACAATGTGCGCATCTGGGGGTCCGAAAATCCACTTGCACCTAGGGAACATATGTGCGACAGTCCGAAAGTTAATGTGTGGTGTGGTTTGATGATAAATCGCATTGTTGGACCGTTTTTCTTTCAGGAGCCGACTGTGGATGGAGCCATCTATCTGGACATGCTGGAACAATTTGCCGTGCCACAGATAACAGACCTGCAGCCAAATGTGATGTTTCAACAGGACGGTGCACCACCCCATTGGAGCCTCGATTTCCGAAAATTTTTGAATGACACATTCCCGCAACGATGGATTGGCCGTGGAGGTCCAGTTCCTTGGCCGCCACGTTCGCCCGACATAACTCTCCTCGATTTTTTCTTGTGGGGTTATGTGAAAGACCGTATACGCTACACCAGTAAAGGACCTGCAAGACTTGAAACAGCGCATAAGAATTGTCATCAACTCTGTCACAGAACAGATGCTCCGCAACACATGGCACGAAATCGATTATAGACTTGATATTCTTCGCGCTACCCGTGGCGCCCATGTTCAAGTGTACTGAATCGTCCACCTGTGTAGGAAAACTTGATGAGCTGCTGTATGATTTCCCTGCATTTGTTCGTCAATAAATTGTGTTTCCTCTCAGATTTTATGAGTTCAAATGTTGGAGTCTCATTGTGGACACCCTGTAGTTCTAAGTCCTAGGGGACTGATGACCTCAGAAGTTAAGTCCCATAGTGCTCAGAGCCATTTGAACCATTTTTGAGTGCAGTACACTTTCCGGAAGGTATTCCTGTGACCTCAAGTGCGCTTGCACGTGTTCCAGTAGGCCACCTTTAGTAAAGTCCTGGTATAACGTTGCATTAGATGGAGGCTCTACGTTATTGCTTTCCATCCATCCAAAAACAGCATTATTTCTCCATTTTCATATGGATTTCGTGATATTGGATTTATCGTCATGTGATTTGGAACCTGATCTAAAACAATCGCAGATCTTAGAAATTTTTTGGGGGAATGCTCCTAAACCACTCTTCACACCATCCTGCTCATAATGATAATCTGCACCTTCTATTTGGCCAGCAAAACATAACGCAGCATTTTGCACGAACACATCTTCGTTCCCAATATGACACATTATAATCGTTTTTCCAGAACTGGAATGTGTTTGAATTCCTGCTTTCCAAGCATTCCACTCTTGAACATTTCATGTGTAATAGTCATATACATTTTCTGATACATAAGGAAATTTTTGTTCCTGCCGCTTATACTTTGTGGAATGATTTGCACCACACCAACTCTCATCAGTGCAATAAATAGTCCAACCAGTGGTTCTCAAGTGTGTTATTTCCCGCAAGAAGTCGTCTCCTTTTGCTGCTACTCGTTTTTTTTCATCAGCACAGGTTTTCATTTAACTTTTTGTATCTGAAGTCCAGTTTCCGAATAGCACGCCAAGGATTGTTTCGCTCATACAGTATCAGGAGAGTCTTCTACTTCAGTCTTCAACTTTTCCAATACGGGTAGTACTGTTGGAACTGCTTTTCCATGTAGAAGTCGTTGATTTTTCCTTATTATGTCTCCCTGTGTAAACTCGCCCCATGTAGACTTCAGTAATTGCCAGATCAATTTTTTGGTGATATAAGACATGACGTTTCTCCATATTCTCTCGACATTCGCTTCGCTATATTTTCAGTAACTCTGTGAGGTTTCAGAAATTCTCGTTACTAACTGTGATATCGAATTGCTCGCATCCTGTTCTTTTTAGGCCTCCAAGTAAGCGAGCGCACTTGTCACCGTAGACCTTTCACAACCCCGTAACTGATGCATGGTTTCACACAAGTACAAGGTAACTAATTATGTTGCGAGGACTGACCATGACAACGAATGGCAGCACGATTGTGTCGTGTGTGACGGGACACTGCAACAATGAAGTGGGAACGCTATTTAGAGGTCTGGTAACATAGCATACGCGAGCATGCGGTGCATAAAGACGCAAAAGCAAGTACGTTAAACACGTGATATTAGCCCTTCATGTAGATTTATGAGCATAAAGACATAACAGCTGTGGAAGACAAGAACAGGGTTTGCATTTCGCCATACCCACACCCTGCCATCGGATCGCCAATTGTGTACCGTGACTCGTCACTCCACACACTGTTTTTCCACTGTTCAATCGTCCAACGTTTACGCTCCTTACACCAAGCGAGACGTCGTTTGGCATTTACCGGCGTGATGTGTGGCGTATGAGCAGCCGCTCGTCCATGAATTCCAAGTTTTCTCACCTCCTGCCTAACTGTCATAGTACTTGCAGTGGATCCTGATGCAGTTTGGAATTCCTGTGTGATGGTCTGGATGGATGTCTGCCTATTACATATTACGACCCTCTTCAATTGTCGGCAGTTTCCATCAGTCAACAGACGAGGCCGGCCTGTACGCTTTTGTGCTGTACGTGCCCCTTCACGTTTCCACAAATCGGGAACAGTGGACCTAGCGATGTTTAGGAGTGTGAAAATCTTGCATACAGACGTATGACACAAGTGACATGCAATCACTTGATCACATCGAAGTCCATGAGTTCCGCGGAGTACCCCATTCTGCTGTCTCACGATGTCTAATAACTACTGAGGTCGTTGATATGGAGTACCTGGTAGTATGCCGCAGCACAATGTACTTAATATGAAAAACGTATGTTTTTGGGGGTGTCCGGATACTTTTGATCACGTAGTGTAGGTTTAATCGCATTTTATGCATATCATCGTTACGCGAATGTAATCGCATTTTTATACAGGTCACCGTTAGGCGAACTGCGTTAATCTGCAGATTGTCGGCTGCCAAGAGTGAAACATGTTCGGTGATGATTTGGGCAGCCGTATCGTGGTATATTCCATAGGCCCAGTGGTTATGCTGCACGGTCTCCCTACTGCCAAGGATTATGTGACCAGTTTGGCTGATCAGGTCCATCCCATGGTACAGTATTTGTTCCTCAGTGGTGATGCTGTGTTCCATGACGTCCGGCACTGGTTTTAAGAGCACGAGAATGAAGTACCCCATTTCCTCGCCGAGCGAGATGGCGCAGGCTTTATCACACTGGACTCGTATTCGGGAGGACGACGGTTCAAAACTGTGTGTGGCCACACAGATTTAAGTTTTTCTTGCTTTCCCTTAACTCGCTCCAGGCAAATGACGGGATAGTTCCTTTGAAAGGGCACGGCCGCTGTCCTTCCCCCGTACTTGAAACGTTTCGAGTGCTCTGTCTCTGATGACCTTGATGTCGACGGGACGTTAAATGCTAATCTTCCTTCCCCTCCCTCCAGGCCGCCACAGTCACCAGATCTAAATATTTTTGAGTCTTTGTGGCCTACTTTGGAGAGAAGGGTGCATACTCCTATCCGCTGCATAATCGTTATTTGAATGTGCCACTATTTTGCTAGAAGAGTGGTTTAAAGATTCTCTTGAAAACCATACTGGTTCCGTATTTATCCATTCCTAGAGTACTGGAAGCTGTTTCAAATGGCAACGTTTTTCCTACCCAGATTAGGCGTAGTAGTGTGATGTGTTTTTGGTGTCTCCATATTTTTGTCCGCCTCCTGAATTTATGAAATTCTAGCATGACGTTGGTGGAAGGATCAGAAACTAAGGCATGTATCAGGATTAAATCCAAGGATAGTGCTTTCTGTGCTGGCGACGACAACATGCTTTAAGATAAAGGACATTCTGTTAGAAACTAGGCATCAGTAAATTAGAGAGTGATTGTAACTACGACAAAACGGTGAAGTCAGTACTAATTGCTGGTACTAATACATACTTCCTGGTGAATTCAACACTGTAAAGAGTTAGTGAACATTACTGGCCACCTGTGGAAGAACTTTCAAGTGAGAATAATGTGAGACTGTGACGCGATTGGTAAGTGATTTCCGGCGAGTGTAATACTCCATTATTGCTACCATACGATGAGCATTTAGAATTTGTAATTTTGAATGAGTATTTACTGTGCTGTACGCGTCAGGATTGTTGGTACCTGGTGAACGCTTGGTCCCGCAGTGTAACCAGATCTCTGGGGAGGTCGTGTGAAACATGTCGCCGCACCGGGCAGTTAACACGGTCACCTTATGGCCCTGTTGTTCGCGGTCGTCTCGACCTTGTTCTGATGCAAGAAGCAATATGATCATCCAGACACACTCGCTATCTGGGGGAAGGTCGGCTGCAGGCGTCCGACTCATTCACGAACCAGCTGCAGAAGGGTATCCGTCAGGAACGATCATGGTACGCTCATACACTGTTTTTTTCAAATGGCCATGAGGGGAAATTGTAATGGTCGTTCTGCACAGGGGCGGTTTATCCATGCTCCACATGCTACGGGCCTTGCGCTTTCGCAGATCCCGTACCGCACTGCTTCTTTTTCGGGGGAAATATAAACATCAGCAGGTTTGAAACTAAACTAATATCACTGAAGTGGACATGATCGTCCAGTTGTTTAAAACACTGGAAATAATAGATGATTGACATAGAATTTGGCGTATTTCCAATTTTAAAAGAATACACTCAAAGTAATTATATTTTACTGAACTACGTTTTACGTATTTCAAAGGTTTAATAATTTTATTTATGCATTCTATTCAACTATAGTCTGTGGTAATCACTATGAACTGGCGCTGATTTGAGCAAACTGTCACCACATCACGTATTGCCTAGAGAGATCTTTTGCTTTATGATGTTAACAAAGCTCGTCTTAAAATCGTTGTTGGTGCATCCTACCACCAAACGATGTAGGCCGATTAATGAAAGAGTCGGAGAAGCATGTTACTCCCAAAGTCTGACAGCTACTCACTTAAATTGAGGCTAGTGATAATATAGTTCACGTACAACTGTTTTTGCGATCCTATTTTACGAGTACGTTCCTTTCACTAATTTTGTGTTTTGGCACAGTGCGGTTTTGCACCATGTTTGCGTAAAATATCAATGCCGACTTTCGTCTTTAACCCATTACGTTATGCCTGTTCTCACTCTCTACCGCCGACAGTTACAGTGTTAGGTTTCCAGCTTTCACCACTAAGCATAAGATAAATTCAGTTTTCCCAATCGAAATATCGCGACATTTCACTGAGTAGCTAGGAAATACAAGAGTGTATCGCGAAATTTTGTTCTATCAAAAGGTCTAAAATTTATTACTCAAAGCATTTTACTTTTCAGTGTGAACTATGATAATTTGTAATCAATTTTGGGGCAGTCGTCACAACCAGCAGGTGCAACGGCGGGCTACGGTCATTTCTATTTGCAGGTAATTCGAGAGATGATCGTAAAAATACTCGTGCGTAACACTGGTTACAGCGTATATACAGCGTAACTAGGTTGAGGTAGTAAAACATAAGCGTCACCTCTGACGAGTAGTTTTAATACCTCGAGTGTCAGAGCGGGTGATCCAGTGGTAAAGTGCGTGCCTAGAAACCGAAAAGTCGCGGGATCGAACCCAGTCGGACAATGTAAACCACAGACTAGTTAAAAAGTCAAGGTTCATAACGTAAGTTAGTTGTTAAATAAGTGAAATAAAATTTTGTTCGTCGTTATTTTCACATGGAAGTAAAATACGGAAGAAAAATTATATGTTTCAAAAAATATGAGTACACATTGTTGAATAAAGACTTCATACTTCACCAAAACCTGAACTAATCGGGTGGTACTGACTACAATTGGGGAGAAAAGACGTTTGTACCACAATCTGACAAACAGCAGAGATTAGTTAATAGACCCCAGAAGCATCGAAGATTTACAATGAAATGAACAGCCTTAGCTGCTTACAGGCGTTGACATACGTCAACGGGGACAGATGAAAATGTGTGCCCCGACCGGGGCTCGAACCCGGGATCTCCTGCTTACATGGCAGACGCTCTATCCATCTGAGCCACCGAGGACACAGAGGACAGCACGATTGCAGGGATTTATCTCTGGCACGCCTCCTGCGAAACCCACATTCTCAACGTATTGTCCCGCACTACATTCGTAGTGCCCCCGCCCATTATACTCATTACTCGCGGCGCGTTGCCGATTCCCGTAAGAGTTCGGGCACTGTTTGTGTATTCGCACAGAAGAAGAAGATGGTCAAGTGGCCGGTGAGCCTTAACTATATATATATACTAAGATGGTATCTATTCTTTCGGACATGCATCAAAGTAGTCTTCGGACTGAACACGACAACAACGGGCCCCCCGATTCATTGGTGAAATAGACCCCACGCTATCTTAAACTGCCCCTGGTTCTGCAGTGTTTGATAATGGGTCAACTACTATCCTAACCGTCTACCAATAATCCACAATTGTATTATAATGGAAAGGCAGTGTCATTCCTCTTTTACAAATTGTAAATTATGTTGGGAAGCTCAGTAAAGAAGCATCAGGAGAAACAATAGTAAATGATGTGTTTGCTAGGATAAATCATTAGTTTTGGACGAATACACTATCTTTAATCTTTGGAAAAGACAAAGAAGGAAAAAAGTAAAACAACAAAACTAATCCAGTTTTCTGTAGTACTGGCCATTAAAATTGCTACACCAAGAAGAAATGCAGATGATAAACGGGTATTCATTGGACAAATATATTACACTAGAACTGACATGTGATTACATTTTCACGCAATTTGGGCACATAGATCCTGAGAAATCAGTACCCAGAACAACCACCTCTGGCCGTAATAACGGCCTTCATACGCCTGGGCATTCAGTCAAACAGAGCTTGGATGGCGTGTACAGGTACAGCTGCCCATGCTGCTTCAACACGATACCACAGTTTATCAAGAGTAGTGACTCGATTGTGACGAGCCAGTTGCTCGGCCACCTTTGACCAGACGTTTTCAATTGGTGAGAGATCTGGAGAATGTGCTGGCCAGGGCAGCAGTCGAACATTTTCTGTATCCACAAAAGGCCTGTACAGGACCTGCAACATGCAGTCGTGCATTATCCTGCTGAAATGTAGGGTTTCGCAGGGATCGAATGAAGGGTAGAGCCACGAGTCGTAACACATCTGAAATGTAACGTCCACTGTTCAAAGTGCCGTCAATGCGAACAAGAGGCGACCGAGACGTGTAACCAATGGCACCCCATACCATCACGCCGGGGATACGCCAGTATGGCGATAGCGAATACACGCTTCCAGTGTGCGTTCACCGCGATGTCGCCAAACACGGATGCGACCATCATGATGCTGTAAATAGAACATGGATTCATCCGAAAAAATGACGTTATGCCATTCGTGCACCCAGGTTCGTCGTTGAGTACACCATCGCAGGCGCTCCTGTCTGTGATGAAGCGTCAAGGGTAACTGCAGCCGTGGTCTCCGAGCTCATAGTCCATGCTGCTGCAAACGTCGTCGAACTGTTCGTGCAGATGGTTGTTGTCTTACATACGTCCCCATCTGTTGACTCAGGGATCGAGACGTGGCTGCACGATCCGTTACAGCCATGCGGATAAGATGCCTGTCATCTCGACTGCTAGTGATACTAGGCCGTTGGGATCCAGCACGGCGTTCCGTATTACCCTCCTGAACCCACCGATTCCATATTCTGCTAACAGTCATTGCATCTCGACCAACGCGAGCAGCAATGTCGCGATACGATAAACCGCAATCGCGATAGGCTACAATCCGACCTTTATCAAAGTCGGAAACGTGATGGTACGCATTTCTCCTCCTTACACGAGGCATCACAACAACGTTTCACCAGGCAACGCCGGTCAACTGCTGTTTGTGTATGAGAAATCGGTTCGAAACTTTTCTCATGTCAGTACGTTGTAGGTGTCGCCACCGGCGTCAACCTTATGTGAATGCTCAAGCTAATCATTTGCATATCACAGCATCTTCTTCCTATCGGTTAAATTTCGCGTCTGTAGCACGTCATCTTCGCGGTGTAACAATTTTAATGGCCAGTAGTGTACTTACGAATACCACTCATTATCTTTCCTAGCATTCAAGCCATTATACAGAATCTGCTGCTTTTATGATTTGGCACTGGTTTATATCACTTTAACTATGTGGCTGGATGCCCTTCCTGTCGTCAGTTAACCTTATGGAGTGAAGCCGTTAGCGCCATCCGCTGTGAATCGTGTCAACTTTGTTCTGTGTGTGATCGTAGTTGAAGTGTGTAATGTGTTTTATGAGGCAGAGATTAGGGACTATTCGCCACTTCGCTGCGACTGCCCGCCGTATCGGCCGGCATTAGCTGCCAGCCATAATTGCCGACTGTCACTGGTTGTGCGTTTTGTTGCAACTGCTCAACGCAGCAGCCACGCCACCCAGCGTGTTGCCTCTGTGAAAGGAACACGCACCGAGTTCTCAACGTAGATGCTAATACCATTCTAGAGGAAGAAGAGGAAGAGGAAATTACGGTAATGCTTACAAGATCTTACGCTAACTTAGTTAACTTATTATCATCGTATGCATCAATTACAGTAATACATATTTAGCAATATATATATATATATATATATATATATATATATATATATATATATATATATAAATGAACATGTGAAATTATATACAGTACACAAGTTTTAAAACGGCTCAGACTACACTCGGATGTTGATGGACTCGATTCAGCGGAGTGCCTCGTGGGATGCTTGATGGAGCTTCTCAATGCCACCAGGGAAGCGTCTGATTGGACATTCATTCACAATGTGGCCCATTGTTTGGGTGTCACCACAGTCACACACACTGACACTTGAAAAGCCCCACTTATGCATGTCGTATTTGCACCTACCCTCTTCCGTCCGGTATCTGTTTAACTGCACCCACACCTCCCTTGGTTGGTGGAAGCCTGGAACTGGACACTTGCGAAACTGTAAAGAGAGGTTCAGAATTTTTTTTAGGCTTCATTCGTCTCAGCTCGATGTTGTTTTAAGCCTGGTGAAAGAAGAAAGGAGATAGAGCTACCAGTGCAGGAAAATTCCAATAGAAGCTGATGAAAAAAATGCCACTGACTTTACGGTAAGCAGCTGTTCAAAAACACATGTATTCATCGACATCGGTTTGAAATAGGTCATTTTGCATTTCTACAAAATAAGGTAAAATTCTATAAAGGTAGTAAGTTTGTATGAAAATGCCTCAGTGCTTGTACAGTTTGTTGCTTATTCTTACACTATCTTTACATTGAGTTCATATTATTGTTAGTAATTATTTTCAAAAGTAGTAACAGTATCACCTGCCTGTGGCTCCACGTTTATCAATGGGATAAAAGTGTACCCATTGTCTCCAACCGATGAAACATCTAATGGTTGTGAAGTTCGTTCGAGCGGCGATGGAAAGGAAGAAGAGCTGGAAGGACTGATGGTGGCAACTGGTAGCAGAACGTTCAAGTCCCTTAACATATCTTAAAATGTCAAGTTTCGCTTTATTAATTAGATGACGTGACAGTTTCCTAAGAGACGCTGCAGTGCTTCTTATGAATCATCTTGGGGCTCCTACTTATCAGCCAAGCGCTGCAGAAATTTCAACAGTTGTTTGCCCATTTTGTTGAGCGAATCCCAGTTAGTTTCCCTCGATCTGCGAACTCAGAAGGAAGAGATGGCAGTAGGTGTGTCACTAGAGGACGAAGAAGCAACTGCTTGAGAAGTATCACGCCTTATTTCGTCAGCATTTTGTCCGTCTTCATTAGATGACAGTCCTTTGACATTTGTTGGGTCCTGTAGCGGAACACTACGAAAAGAAGACCGTTCCCTTTCTACACTCCGCAAAAAATTTAGTGTGTTGAACAATGCCCATTTTTTGCTGAACTTGATGCTACAGAATCTGTTTGCAATTGTCTTTTCGAACTGTTTTCCAGTATTATCTCTGATGTGTTCCCACCTCTTCTTATACTGGTTACCTATAACGGAAAGATTCTTTCTTATTTGAGTAATTAGTAAACACATATTATTTATGTTTTATGTATTAATAATAATTATGGTTTGTGTTACCGGTTTCTAGCTAGAGTGTTTCATATCGCTTGGGTATGGTTACAGGATATCACCAAGCTACGTGAGCATCATACTTCGTGAAAGATTAGAAGCTATGTGTAAACACTTGGTACCTACCTTCCTGCCTCCTCCATCTCGAGAATATTTCCGGAAAAGTACAAAGGAATTCTGAACTCTTTGCGGCTTCCCTAATTGATGTGCTGGTATTGATGGGAAACATATGTGGATACGGTGTTCTGGTAAAAGTGGTTCTCTTTTCTGTAATTACAAAGGCTGCATCTCGATAGTACTTTTGGTATTCGTTGATGTGAACTGCAAATTCGTTGTGATAGATCTAGGTTCGTATAGGGAGGATGGAGACAGTGGCATATTTAATGAGTCGGCAATAAGGAAAATGATTATGAACGGAGACATATTTGATTCAAATGGCTCTGAGCACTATGGGACTTAACTTCTGAGGTCATCAGTCCCCTAGAACTTAGAACTACTTAAACCTAACTAACCTAAGGACATCACACACATCCATGCCCGAGGCAGGATTCGAACCTGCGACCGTAGCGGCCGCGGGGTACCAGACTGTAGCGCCTAGAACCACTCGGCCACTCCGACCGGCGGAAACATATTTCCGGCATATGAAGAACTTCAATTGACTGAAATCAAGATGCTATTCGTTGTAGTTGAAGACGAGGCATACCGCTTGGAAAATTCATATTCTCAAGCCGTACACTCACTCGTTTCCCCTGCAAGATAAAAGCTACCTTCAGCTATAAATTGGCAGGAGTGCCCCGAGGTCCTGAAAACGCTTTGCGACTTTTGTGTCAGTTATTTCGGGTATTTTACGCAAATGTGAATCTACAACCTAACACATGTCATAAACTCGTTACAGCTTGTTGCTGTCTACTCAATCTCCTCAGGAATGTCTATTTAGAGATAAAGAGGACGATCTTTTGATGAACTTGTCCATGACGTGAATTTACCACTAAACATTACTCCGTTGCCTCGAACAGGTGGGTTCAGGTACGATATATGCTCAAGAATTACTTTTGTGAACCTGCAAACCAATGGTTACAACAGGGAAAAGAACTAAGGCTCAAATGAAGGAAATAACTTATTGTTACTACTCATAACTATTGTCGTTGGCCGGCCGTGGTGGCCATGCGGTTCTAGGCGCTGTAGTCCGGAACCGCGCGACTGCTACGGTCGCAGGTTCGAATCCTGCCTCGGGCATGGATGTGTGTGATGTCCTTAGGTTAGTTAGATTTAAGTAGTTCTAAGTTCTAGGCGACTGATGACCTCAGATGTTAAGTCCCATAGTGCTCAGAGCCATTTGAACCATATTGTCGTTGTAATTGTTTGGCTACAGAAAGAAGAACGGTATTGTTCTAACTTCAGTGTTGTAAAATTACTTGTCACAGTCGAGAAAAAACATAAGTAGATAAGTGTTTACACGCGAAAATACTTTTTTCATTGTTCCTCCTGTCTTCTTCCACACGTTACCCTTTGCGGCCACATTTCTGAAATCTGTATGCTTATGATGACTCATATGCTCCACTAACTGGTCATCGAGGAAACCTTTCTTCGACGTTGCGCGTCGTGTCTTATTGCAGTCGTCACAACCCGACAGTCGCGGCCAGACTGCCAGACGGCTTCTGCAGCGGCAGAGACGCGACTGTCGCGATGGCGTCACGACCGTTGACTGCCGAGCGACATACGTATGGTCCACTGCTTTGCCTTAGGCCGGTATTACACTATCAAATTTCTTTGTCAAAGATTTGATCAAAGATATTATCAAATATTCGTCCAATTTATTTGACAAAGATCTTTGACGTGGCGCTAAAAGGGGGTATTACACTGTCATCATATTTTTCGTCAAAGTTCAAGATGGCTGACAACAACAACTTGTTGTTAACCCCAGCAGTTGCATGTACCACTATTGCACTGTGTGCACTTGTGGAAGAGAAGCGGAGGAAAGAGAACGAAATGTAGCTGGGTGAAGCCGTGTGTTTTACGACGAGACGATAAAAGCATTCAACAAAACTTGGTACATGAGCTTGTAGCGGAGGACTTCAAGTCGTACATAAATTACTTAATAATGGATGAACATACATTTCAGTATTTGCTCAGTGAAGTGTATCCTCATATCACAAAGCACAATACTCACTTAAGAACTGCTGTATCTGCAGAAGACAGGCTCACTGTAACACTCCGATTTCTTGCTGCAGGAGAGAGTTAGGTTAGGTTAGATTAGGTTAGGTTAGGTCTCCAATCTTCTTAATCTATTTTTTTTATTCAGCGTACCTCACGTTGTAAAGCGCCTCATCAGCTTCATACATCTCTATTAATATTGTAGTTGTCGGTACACACCAACTGTATTTACCAGCCATGTTTATAAACACATTAACAGAACGCTGCAGCGATGCTTGCGCTCCATGTGGTAACATGTCACATTGCAGTGAACAGAAGACAAGCGACTTTTATGATCAAATCTCAGTGAGGCCCTAGATTTGATCAAATTTATTTGATGACAGACGAGATTTGACAAAGTGCCGCATTACACCTTCAAACTTCTTTGACATAAATATTTGACATATCATCTTTGACAAAGAAATATGATAGTGTAATATCGGCCTAAGGTCGCGTTCACAGTGGCAACGACAACGGTTGTCAGACAGTGTCGCCAGAGGTCGTCCGATAACATCAGCCAACAGTGTGGTCATAGTGCATCCGATATCTTTCGTCAGTTTTTGGCACGTTCAGTTAGGTTAGATTGGAATCTATTCTGTGTATGAAGTAGGTTACATTTCAATTTAGGGTGGGGTAGATACCACAGTGCCTCTGTGTTAGGATACGAGTGCTGCTTAGCGCCTTCTGCCATCAAAGAGACGCCGAATGCAAGTGAAGGAGCTTTCCTGTCCTGAAAAGAACGTGGCCAGTACTGTACACTCTGTCCTCAGTTATCGGAACAACCACACAAGTGTTATGAATATATGAGATGACGGGAGAAACATTCTTTTACAAACTCGAGATAACGCTTGATGACCTTGAAAAGCAAGTTATAAACACTCTGTTTCGCTGTATTTATTTAAAGTTGTGCAGACGTACATCAATTAACCCTCAATGACTGTCATTTAGCATATGAACGAAAGACAAGCATAAAGAGTAGTATAAGATACTCCTAAAACCTAAAGTACTTAGAAGTAGAAATACATACTGTACACCACATTTGCAAACCACTTTACATTAACAGAATCACTACCCTACTGGCATAAAACACCACTAAGCAGTAATAGTAACTTGTAGACAACTAATGACAATCTATCACAAAAAAGAACATCTACGGTAGCTATAAGGAAGTACGATAATATTTTTTGAGGTTACAATCAATGCCTAAAATTTCCAATAAAGATTTTACCTATTTGGGGTTTCGAGTAAACCTGTGATTTCAGTCCATATATTCCGAACTTATCCCTGATTATGATATTTTCATCCTCAGGATGCCACAAACTCATTCTTTCTTGGACTAAACTTATCAGTTTCTCACGCCCCATATTTCATGTGCGAGAACGGCGGCCGATTTGACGGAAGAAAACAAACTGATATGAATTTCACCGATTGTTTTCGAAACCTGTATGTTTGGGAGATAAGATAGGCTTCAGTATGACCACACACAAAGTGGCGTACTGATTTGAGAAGATCGGCCGTCTCCGGCCGATGTCGGTCGTCGGCGGAATGCACCGATATCAGAGCCACTGTGACTACAGCCCAACAACAGTAGTCAGCTGCCCGCAGTCACCGGCGGCCGGTACGGCCGGCAGTCGCAGCGAAATACACTCCTGGAAATGGAAAAAAGAACACATTGATACCGGTGTGTCAGACCCACCATACTTGCTCCGGACATTGCGAGAGGGCTGTACAAGCAATGATCACACGCATGGCACAGCGGACACACCAGGAACCGCGGTGTTGGCCGTCGAATGGCGCTAGCTGCGCAGCATTTGTGCACCGCCGCCGTCAGTGTCAGCCAGTTTGCCGTGGCATACGGAGCTCCATCGCAGTCTTTAACACTGGTAGCATGCCGCGACAGCGTGGACGTGAACCGTATATGCAGTTGACGGACTTTGAGCGAGGGTGTATAGTGGGCGTGCGGGAGGCCGGGTGGACGTACCGCCGAATTGCTCAACACGTGGGGCGTGAGGTCTCCACAGTACATCGATGTTGTCGCCAGTGGTCGGCGGAAGGTGCACGTGCCCGTCGACCTGGGACCGGACCGCAGCGACGCACGGATGCACGCCAAGACCGTAGGATCCTACGCAGTGCCGTAGGGGACCGCACCGCCACTTCTCAGCAAATTAGGGACACTGTTGCTCCTGGGGTATCGGCGAGGACCATTCGCAACCGTCTCCATGAAGCTGGGCTACGGTCCCGCACACCGTTAGGCCGTCTTCCGCTCACGCCCCAACATCGTGCAGCCCGCCTCCAGTGGTGTCGCGACAGGCGTGAATGGAGGGACGAATGGAGACGTGTCGCCTTCAGCGATGAGAATCGCTTCTGCCTTGGTGCCAATGATGGTCGTATGCGTGTTTGGCGCCGTGCAGGTGAGCGCCACAATCAGGACTGCATACGACCGAGGCACACAGGGCCAACACCCGGCATCATGGTGTGGGGAGCGATCTCCTACACTGGCCGTACACCACTGGTGATCGTCGAGGGGACACTGAATAGTGCACGGTACATCCAAACCGTCATCGAACCCATCGTTCTACCATTCCTAGACCGGCAAGGGAACTGGCTGTTCCAACAGGACAATGCACGTCCGCATGTATCCCGTGCCACCCAACGTGCTCTAGAAGGTGTAAGTCAATTACCCTGGCCAGCAAGATCTCCGGATCTGTCCCCCATTGAGCATGTTTGGGACTGGATGAAGCGTCGTCTCACGCGGTCTGCACGTCCAGCACGAACGCTGGTCCAACTGAGGCGCCAGGTGGAAATGGCATGGCAAGCCGTTCCACAGGACTACATCCAGCATCTCTACGATCGTCTCCATGGGAGAATGGCAGTCTGCATTGCTGCGAAAGGTGGATATACACTGTACTAGTGCCGACATTGTGCATGCTCTGTTGCCTGTGTCTATGTGCCTGTGGTTCTGTCAGTGTGATCATGTGATGTATCTGACCCCAGGAATGTGTCAATAAAGTTTCCCCTTCCTGGGACAATGAATTCACGGTGTTCTTATTTCAATTTCCAGGAGTGTAGTAGCTTAAAGGAGCGTTGGAAACACCCTGAACACCACACTCACGCTCGCCGATTACCGGACCAGCGGACGTTATGCGACTCGCTCCCCTCCCTACCTCGCAAGCGTGTACTGCGCCTTAAGCTATACGACCAGGTTAGTTACTAACAAATATCACATCCCTGTAACGCCAGAAATGCATATTCTCCTATTTCCATCTATTGTACTATAAATATTTTTCCTTATTTTGTTACATGAAGATATGACATTTCTCTGCTTTATATATTGTAATTGTTTTACTATTTGTATATATATATTTATTTATTTATGTCGATGTATAATTGGTTTGTTTTGTAAATATTATTTGTATTTTTACGCTGGATCTGGCCTAGGGCGAACTATGCTATCGAACGATTACATCGTTAGGTCGTGTGGCGAACCAAAGTGTTTAGGATCTTTGGTAGTGTTAACTCTGCCGCATGGAACGCGGTCAGGGGGAGTCTGGCTGTTTTTTTTCAGTAAGTCTGTGGTCTGGCTGGAGTAGGGTGGTGGAGCAGGTGTTTTGTGTGACGCTCCTGCGAGCTGCCGCGCTTTCGGGGTTTGGCAGCATGTAATTGCGCTCGACTTGCTATAATAGTTTCTGACACGGTGTCGCGGACGAGAAGCATTAGCTGGCGCACATCAAGAGCCCGTTTCGCCTGGTGACCGTGTCGAGAAGAAGGCGCGCCAACATCCAGCTTCTGCAACAGCAACGGCCGACAATGAGTGACTGTCGCCACCTCCTCGATCGACATCGACGACTTCAAACCTTCAACCTACCAATAAGGAAGACTGGAAGCACGTAAAGTTTTAGAACTGTATGGCAGACCTCAGCTTTTAAAATTGTCCCATTTGCCTCACAAAATTACAGCAACTTAGCATGAACCTTTGTTGCTCACTGTCCCAACTGCATTATCAAGCAGGGTCCCTTCCTTTTCCGGAATGAACCCAAGCGTCGTTGAAATTCAAACGCCAGAATTAAAGTAATATCATTCCATTTCACTGCTTTAATTTCAAAGTTCAGTTAAGGTATTCATAGCTGGCTACAATATTTAGATTACACAAGCACAAATTAAGAGGGCGAGTTTTGTTACCATATTTTAGCTTACCTGTGACTGCAGCTCAGCTTGGTATGTACTAAATTTTACCATTGTTAATTGTTCAGAATCATTTAACTCAAGTTCAGAGTTAAATCTCTTATTTCTAAATTGCGTAGATTCAAGTAGCTTTTGAAATGATTGTTGAGGTAGCCCAAGACTAACCTAATTTTACAGAATTTCGTAGTGCTTTAGAAACAAAGCACACTATTAATTTCAGTCACTAAATTAACTTTCAATTTTCCAGTTTTATTAATTCTTTATGCTAAATTAAGTCAGAGTGTAGTGAAATTTATTACTTCTGACAAACATTCAGTTTTCACACAACACATGTCAACCTTCAGTTGCCATGCTTTTAGTACTAATTATATGTGCATTAATCTTTCATTTTCAGTTATTATAGTAGTTGTCCATAGGACTGATGACCGTAATTTTCCCCAAATCTCAAACATCTAATTAATGCCAATTAATTTTTAATGTAATGACTGCACATTTACTTTCTTTATAAATTTTACCCTTTTCTCAAAATTAATTTCCACCAATTTCATTTGCATTTTTCCTTTCATTTAGATGTAACCCTTTCCTCCCTCTTTACTGACGAATTAACTTTGGTGACGATTGCTTTTCCCAAATTTCCATTAGGTGCACGTGGTTTAATTTTTTACTGTCATAAGGTCGATAAGTGAGGGGGAGGCTACACCCCTACAAATCTGCTAAAACCAACACAAAACTGTTAACAAGGAGAACGCTTCTAAGATCTTCAGTGTCCTTATCGATAAAAGCTTATACCGGAAAGCCATATAATAAACATATGAACACAAAAGAATTTTTTGCTATAGGGATAAGTGACTATTTCAAGAACTTAGAAATAACTCTTTAACGTATTTAGCGTCTTCATCATTCGTTGATGTCACGTGGGACGACTGTTTGAGGTAACTCGTCCATAAGGTACAAAGTAGTTATAGCCCATAAGAAAGTAACTAAATTATGGGGAGTTTACACAAGTCGACCTAGTACACATTCCTTTAAACATTCAGTATGAATAACCTCACACTACTTTTATTTACTACTGAAATTGTTGTCAACAGTGCATTTCAACTTGAAATTAATAAGAGAGATTCACAAAAATTCCTTGCTAAAAGGAAAAAGGAATTTCAAAAAATGGAAATTCCAGGGTCTGCGGTCTGCCTCAGCTGCCAGAGACTGTGGTGATGTGTGTGTGATTTGCGTTTGCATGAGTGAGTGTGTATGTGTGTGTATCTATGTTAGTAGTAGGGAAGAGAGAGAATTACTGCACACTGCAGGTTGCCTACACCAGGGGGAAGTATACATTCAGGGCAAACCTTCTGTTCTCATTTGATTGACAGATTCTTAACCTGTTGTTCTCTTAAGTGGATTATGACCCCCTGGGGATAATCTGTTCTTCAGGAAAACCTCCACCACTCCCTCTCAAAAATGGTTCAAATGGCTCTGAGTACTATGGGACTTAACTTCTGAGGTCATCAGTCCCCTAGAACTTAGAACTACTCAAACCTAACTTACCTAAGGACATCACACACATCCATGCCCGAGGCAGGATTCGAACCTGCGACCGTAGGTCTTGGTATTGTCCCTGGAGAGTTGACAAAAACGTTACGAAGGGGTGTCCACAGGACTCTGTCCTGGGGCCGCTCTTTTGGGGCATAAATATGGAGCCTCTTCTGGACAGCCCGAGAGCAATGCAGATGTGCTAGAGGCGATAGCCTATGCAGACGACCTGCTCCTGCTGGTGGGCAGCCGTACCTTCTAGAAACTAAAATTGAAAGGGCAATGACTATACTGACACAGTGGTGCCAAATAATCAAAATCAAAATAGCACCCAACAAACCAATATACTTATTATTAAAGGGCCAATTGGCCAGAAATCCAATGGTGCGGATCAGGGGCTCACCAGTTATTCGGCATTGCTAGGCACGATACTTGGGCGTCATTAGAGATGAGAGATGGAGCTTTGCCCAACACATTGAAGTGGTGATCCAAAGGTCTCTAGAAGCACTGAATAACCTCATTATAATCTAGCACAGGAGATTCCACCTACCCCTAGAACTGATCAAATTATATCATAACACCATTCTCACCTCCATCGTGGGTTATGCGTCCGGAGTCTGGGCACACAGGCTAACAAGGGTCATACCTGCCATGGCCATGAAGAGGGTTCAGCGCAACATGCTTCTACATTCGATTAGAGCTTACTGAACATATCCAGGGGGGGGGGGCACTACTGATTCTCATGGGTTCTCATGGGCTTTGTCCCTTAGACATAAAAATCAGGGAACAGGCAGCTTGGTATTGGGTCAAAAGAGGGGCAATTGAAAAGACTGAACATATTCTGGGGATGCGGGTAGGGGATAAATTTGCAATCAGAAGAAGGGGGGAAGAATTGTGGCAAGAACTTTGGAATAAATAAGAGATGGGAAGATGGAGTTACCAGTTACTGTCTAACATCAAGAAACGGCTCCAACTTACACACTTCAAACCAAGTAAAGGATTGCTGCACTTCCTTATGGGCATGGACCGTACCCAGCATATCTTTGCTGGTTCTGGAAGAGGGCTACCCCCTCGTGTGACTGTGGTGATGAAATAGGCACTCCGGACCACGTGATCTACGAGTATCCCATTTTCGATAACATAGCCGCTGAATTAAGACGTCAGTTGCCCAAATAGAGACACCTATCACCTAATCAGAAATCCATCCACATTCAGAATCATTGACAGTCTTTCCAGTGGGGTATCAGCAAAAGCCTTGCAAGAATGCCATAGGGAGAATCATTGATTCGTTGAACATAAAATGACATTCCCCGCACCTATCCCATTCCGCCTGGGCGTGGACTGGCTGATCGCCGTGATGGTGAGAATCCGTGATGTCTTGGAACAGGGGGAAGGTGTGAAACAATCCCGGACTTGACTCATAGTACACTAATCATGACTAATTGTAGTTAGGTAGTTTTAAGTAGAATGTAGTTTTTTTAACAATCACTGATAGTACCTGCAGCAACTTCCAGTTAAGGCCATCCCAGTGCCAGGGGCGCGCCTACTGGGGTTAGCTCGATGGGCATGGCCAAAAAATAGTAGGTTTATAGATCTACTGGTACGCTTGTAACGCTGCCGGAGTTAGCTCGCTAGGATAGTAAGAATGGTATTTCAGTAGACAGTAATACTTGCCCATAGCGTAACTTAAATCCTCATATCCTGTAGTAAGTAGGAAAGTAGGAAATCTGGAGCATAGTAACAAATTCTGCTAAGAAAACAATTGTATTGTAGATAATTAAGGCCCACTAATGTGTAAGGTGATGGGTTATCACGTATCAATTATTTGTCGAATAAAGAATTTTTTTTAAAAAAAGAAAATCAATCACTGGTCCAGTCGAGTGCAGCACAGAAAAGGAGAATTAGTAACGAGAATGATTTTAGTGAGCCCATCACTTGACGTTCACTTTTGGAGACGGATGACGACCAATGAAATTATTATACTCCTCTCATGAGGACACATGCAGCGGACATGAACGATTCTGTCGCAAGAGAAAGCAGAAGTAGTGAGCCACAATGTACGGGGGACCTGTAGCAGGATTCAGAGAAACATAAACAGCTGACAGGACATATGCTTGGAAGAAGCATTTGATTTTGAGCACTTCCACCTCGTCAATTCAGTTTGTCATTGCTACCATCATGGCCATTGCAACATTAGCTAGACTTCTTGTGTGCACATTTAGGAGATCTGGCAGTCCGAATGAGTGAGATCGCACAAACGTGTAGCTCATATTAGGAGTTTAAAGACGATTTCCTTGTGATATATTGGTCGAAAGGAATCAAGAACGCATCAAGCAAGTAACTGTGACGCACATAGAATCATCAGAACAGAGGAGTCCGGTGAAGTTTTGGATAATCTTTTACTCAATAACCAGTACTTTGACACGCCATACAGCATGAGCGAAATCATACAATTTTGCTGCATGAAACTACCTGTCAGGCATCAGCAAGTATTGGCCGGCAGGTGTGACAAAGACATAGGATCATTCAAAAAAGGAATTACAGGAATTAGAGTTTGCTTTCAACGAGAACCAGGCGAAGGCAAGAAAGAGGGAAGAGGACAGCTGGAACAATTCTCATAATCCTCGTGGACTGCCCCGATGGGAAAATGACGAAGAAACAATAGAAGCAGACCACCAGACATTGATGGCAGTTCCCGCCATTCCTACCAAACAGAGGCGCAGCAAACTATTTCGAACGGAAAAGTCGCCCACGATTTATAGCAACGTGGCCACAACCTAACGAAAGGGTGCAGTAAGCGGAAATCACGGAGAATAGGGCACCAGATGCTACAGAATTAAAATCAACAATGACAAATGTCTGAAGCGAGATCGGTTATTAGAACTCCCGCGGAACAACTCGTAGCAGACCAGGACGATGTTATAAATTCTGTAAATATGTCAGAGGGGGAGCAGCAAAGGAGAGATGAAAATGATTGGAGAGATGAACAATATAAGGACAAAGGCGGTAATGAAGAGGAATCAGGTGTAAATAATAATGGGGATCAGAGAATAAATATTTGTACCTTAAGCCATGCTTTAGAGAAGGAAGAAAATGAGGGCGAAAAGGACTACGACAACTTGGAGTTGATTCCACACGATGAACAAGACGTAGACGCAGAATCATATTTAAGACTTTGAAAAGAAATGAAGGTGATTTGGGAACACATGCCGGACCAAAGGGAGTGGAAGACCTCTGTCAGAGCAGAAGAGATGGGAAAGAAGTAAACTGCGATCAAAGAGGAGAAACCAAAAATATCAAGTGAGCATAGGATGAAAAAGGAAGTGACAACCGTGTAAACTTACTCAAGTACGAAGAGATGTCACGGGTCCTGTTGGAAGAAAAGAAACATTGTTTGGTCAAGAGCTACACCCGATGGTAAAGACAAGAGTGATGAACATAGAATTGAAGGGAATTTTCGATAGTGACAGTGACATCTCTGCGGTTTCCGATGTCACCTTTGAAAGGCAAGAGAAGGAGTCTCGGTAGCCGGTTCTGTCTTTTTTTGAAAAAAAACACGCATGAAGGGGGCGATTGTAGACAAATACACGGATGTAAATAGACTAGAATAGAATTTACATTTCAGGTATATGAACTGAAGTGTAACTTCATGATTCTGCATAAGTTTACCATAGAACTGATATTCAGCATTGATTTCGTGAGGCCAGATTAGACATGGCACGTGGCGTAATTACGCTTCAGAGACAGAAAGAAGTGCTAAAACGTTTTGAGGAACAAGCTGTTATGGCCTAGGTACTAGTGAGTTGACTAAGATTGCTCGTGGAACCAGAAACGAAGGTAGAATCGAACGGAGAATTTAATTGGACCCAGCTGCGGCGATTACGACAGTAGGAGACATAGATGATGCATGATATAGATCAAAAGATCAATGAAATAGTGAAGGAAAAGCGTGATGCCTAAGATCAATACTAATAAGAATTATACGTTATTTTACATGGTAATGTAGAGATACTCTTACCCAAGACAGGTGCAGTAAGAAATCTTCAATACAAATTCGATGGCAATGACAATCAGACGTTTTGCGCAACACCATATGCTGATAGGTGTCATGTACAATTTTTGTATCTGAATTTTTGGTATCTGAATCGACTGTGAGCGAGCAGTGATGTTGTAAAGCTTTATCGCAGAAGTTAAGCTGGTATCGCTTATGTGCTCGTGGTAGAGTGAAGCAGATAGGTTAAGCAGTGTTCGAGTGAGGAAGCTGACAATGTTAACCTGTGTTTGAGTGAGGAAGCCTTGGCGATATTACATCTGAAATTTAAAGTCTCAATTTATCAATGATTTTTTTGTGAAGGAGGAAGTCTAATGGAATATAAGGTAAAGAGAATAATAATGTTACTTTTTTTCACTATTGCTGCGCCATCATACTGACTTATTTATTGTACTGAGAGTCACTAGACTTGAGAAACAGGAAGTGTATTGTTTGGATGTTAAGAAATTCATTAAATTTAAAATCTGCGTTGAGCACTTTCTCACAGTACATGAAAAACTTAGTGTTGTCATTCATGCACATATATCATTTTCTTATCAACCTTTCTCTTACAATTCTTTTTAATGAATCATCCAACCAAGTATGTTCGATAAACAGCTTGATTTACAATTAACAGAGAACTCGTTGCACCTCTCTGGTGTTTCTGTGTAGATACAGTAATTTGCAGCTTTAGCATAGCAGCACACAAGACAGAGCAGTAGTGCAACGTGTTATCCAGATTTGCACAGAATAGAGGTAAGGAGAAAATATTATGATTTTTTAAATTTATTCAGTCAGAGTCAACTTATGTTATTCAGAGACAGTTTTTGTGATCAAATTTTGCAAAGCCAATTACTCTAGGTTTCATGTCAAAGTTCATTATTCAGGCAATTTATACTGATCAAAATTCTTGTAGTCAGACTGATAACTTTTACAGTATGGAAGATTCCCCTTTTTATTACGACAATTAATTACTATTACAGTGTAGCTTTGCTTTCTCATTACAACAGTGCAAGTTTCATTACAACAGTTGATTTATTATTGCAGTTCAGAGCTTACAATCAGAAAGAGAGTATTCCGGCTATATTTTTTATTTATTTGGAGAACTTTCAGTATTTTTATTTATTTAAAGAGTACTTTCAGTGCAATACCACTTGTACACATAAAGAATGTATGTAAAGAATTGAACAAGATGCTGAATGAAGGAATAGTCGAGCACCCAACATATAACAACAGTCCCTTGCATGTGGTGATAAAGAAGGACTGGACTCTTGGCAGATCAACATCATAATTGCGCTAGAGGCAGGCAGACTGGACGAGCTGGAGACATTATTACATAAGTTTTAAGGAATATCATTATTTACGACGATCGATTTACGAGCAAGTTTCTGGCAGACAGAACTCCACCCATGTTGTCACAAATATATGGCATTTCTTGCTTTCGGCAGATGTTACTAATTCAAACGTCTACCATTTGGATTAAATATATCATCAGCTGCTTTTATCCAGTGTTTGGACAGTACACTGGATGATAAGTTAAAGAAATGCATCACCAGCTACGTGAGTGATATATTGACAGCTGAAAGCTCATGGGGAGAGCACCATGAGGTATTGAGGACACTCCTTACCACCCTGAAAAGTCATGGCGTTACTGTCAGTCTAGACAAGTCATCTTTTGGATCGTTTCACGTGAAATGTTTGGGACACATCATCTCAGCACAATGAATAGAACCTGATATGGAGAAGATTGAAGCAGTGGCCAAACTCCCTTCCCTAAACACCAGGAAAAGATTAAGAAGCTCTCTTACTGTCATTAACTTATATAAAAAAATTGTGAACATTGGAATATTAGCGACCACACTCCTGTGTGCATTGACAGGAAAGAAAACGCTTTGGATACGGGATGAAATGGCGGAGGAGGAATTCCAAGCCTTAAGTCAGAACTGATTAACGCACCGGTTCTGGACCATCCATATCTACCGCAAGATTTCTGTATAATCGCAGATTCGGTTAGGACGGGGCTTCGTGTGGAAGCCTTTCCAAAATATGAAGACATTCGGCAGTAGGGTGCTACCTAAGAGTGAGTGGAACTATCCCGTGACAGAACTGGAGACATTGGCAGTAGTGTGAGCCTATCAGAAATTTCGTTATTTTCTGTTCTGGAGAAAAATATGAGTCTATACCAACCATAAAGCATTACCATTTCTGCTTACGACAAAATAGACATGGTCCTCTTACAAGATGGATCTTACATCATCAGGAGTTTGATGTTTCAGTAACATACGTATCTGGTTCAACGAATGTTGTGGCAGACGCGTTATAATGGTCTCCTATAGGGTTGACGGAAGATATGAATGAGAATCCTGAAGAAAATAACTGTTCAGTTTGTTTTATTTTAAAAAGGTAGCCGGTGAAAACCTCGTAGTCATATCACTAAAGGGCATTGCAAGAAGGCAAGATAAAGATGCAGTACTACTAGCCATCAAGGATAGGTGGAAGGACAAGAACCATGAGAATATCAGGCAGGAATCATATACTCGTACTACGGAAGGAACACAGACAATTCACTGTGGCTGCTCTGCGTTCTAGAAGATTTTATCGACCATATGATACAATACATTCATTTGTGCTATCCTCGCTTTGGACCAAGAAAATGCATTTTGAAATTAAAGACATAATGTGATTTTAAGAATATGGAACGGAGGATTAGAAAGATGCTGGCTAATGCAAGGACTGCTAAAAGGGTAAACCCTCGACACAAGGTATGCAGCCGCCTATGTTCCCGATTATTATGAAGAAATTAAACCAGCTCGCGATTTGCGACCTCAAACACTGTCAAACAAGCGCTAATCCGTCTAAGTGTGGCAGCTATGAACAGGAAGTAAAGAGCAGACAAGAAATCGAGAGTGAGACAATTTCACCTAGGTCAGAAGGTGTTGCTAAGTTCTCGCGTTCTCTCGATCAAACAAAAAGCGATGTTGCTGCTGGTAAACCTTTCAGGATATAAGATCTGGTACACGAATCTCTTCTGTTCCTAACGTTTCGTCCAAAACTGCACTGCTCATCTTCAGAGGCCTTGCTATTCGATTGACTCTTGCCTACTGACAGGTATGATGTCTGAAGGTGACATATATATTGTAGAAAAGGGGGTGTGGCTTGAGTTGCACCTTGTAAGCAGAGATGATCCTTATCAAAGATAAAATTTAACTATTGGTTGTTGTCTTGTTAAAGATAAAAAAAACTGTTTAGCGACTTTGCAGAGCTAATGTCCATATGTCGCTGAGTTTCATGGTCTCTTCTTTTCTATTAAAAGTATCCCTATGTTTATATATTTCAATGGCATTCTACATAGCCGTGGATAATTATTCGTCATCGAAGATAAAATTATTGTTTCAGAAAATTTCACTTTGTTACTTCCTAGCTGAAGAGAATCCTCTACTACAGCTGATTCGTGTTGTCTATTTTACCTAGTCGGCAAAGACTCTTGTTGCCTTTACCAATGTATTCACGCTTCTCTTGGTTGTTCCAATATAAACATTACTCCACATACGCGGAATTTTATATACGCCACATGCTAACAGAGGAATTTGGTCATAGAATTCCGTTCACCTCTTTCCCCGAGCAGCCATTTCTCTCGAAAACATGCTTTAGATGTTTTAATTCGGCATTTACCTGTCGGCAGGATTTCTGATGACATCTCTCTTTTGTTGTAGCTGGTGATTAGAGTTCTTATGTAAATATCTCTCAAGGTGCGTTTCTTTTCGAAAAACCTTATGTTCCAAAAGTCCATCAGTCTGTCTCATAACTAAACTGTAAAAAAAAAAAGGTATTTTGTTGTCATTTTCTGTTTCCATGGTGAATTGGATTTTTTGATTTATATTATTTAAAAAGGCAAAGAATTCGTCCAAAGGCTTCTTACCATGTGGCCAGACTGCAAATCTGTCATCCACAAACCTATACCAGCGAGAGGGTTTCTTATTTGTTTTTTCTAAAGCTGGCTGTTCGAATTTCTCCAAACAGAAATTAGCTATACCCATTGTTGCACCAGCAAGTAATATAACGAAAGGTGAAAGAAAGGTTCTTAGAGATTTAAATACATATTGCATAATGGAGCAAAAGTCGATGTTAGATTTTCTTTTTTAAATATCATTTGGTTGGATACATTATTTCATTGTCGAACGGCAGATTAGAAACTCATAGGAGTAGTAATAGTTAAGTTAGATTTTGGTAATGTTTTCTTCTGTAATGTTTGCTGTTTATGCAGTAATTAAAACAGTCACTGCAGCTAAAAAATGGTAGAGTTGTAATAGGTGTTGAGGTGTTGTAAAAGAAGTGAAGGGCTACTGCATGAGGTCAGTAAAATATTTTTATTTAAGGAAGAAAAATGGGGTTTTCACAATGAATGTGAAAACTGGAGAAGTAAGTATATGCCAATAGAAAGCAGAGAGACTAGTTTACCTTTTGTGATAACTGCGTATGACACGAGGGAAGGTTTCTACTACTCAAAATATCGAGAGTGACTATGCAGTTGACGTTTCATAGGGCTGGTCTCAGAATGGCAGGAAGTAGTGTTGATGTTTGTGGTATTAAGGTCCACTCCGAAGTTGCCTCTGGACACAGATTAATAGAATGGAAAGACCAGGAGTGGGACGTCGAAGAGCGTTTGCACATGACTATAGGTAGGGAAGAAAAGAAGAGTCATGCGGGCTGCACCAAGGTGTGTTTGGCCGAATATTACAGGAATTGGGAAGAAGGAAGTTGGGAAATTTTTAATATTTGTTTAGAAGCCCGTGGATGCTGGAAGTTGTGGAATGTCAAGATCAGCTGGAAACAGAGGCTATACGATGTGGATCAATGGAAGTTGAATGACCATCAGCCAAGAATTATACTGTAAATGTACATATAACAACATAAACAAATTGTATTATGTGAAAATTACATAAGGGTATAAAAGCTTATACAATTATACCAGCATGAAGCCAAGAAACTTGACTTTGCACCCCCCTCCCCCTCCCTTCCCCGGCCAGATGAGCTGGAATGAATTGTGCTCCCTATAAAATGTATGTCAACACTGTGTCTCCAAAGTTGCAGAAAAAGGTGTAGTTGTGTGCCATCTCTAATTCAGTGCAGCAGAAAGAGTTTTGTGAATTAAGTTTTCTTGGGGGGGGGGGGGGGACGTTCTTTCTTTTTCAGCAAGACTGTTCTAGAATTTTTTGTAAAGTTTATCTTTTGTGTCTATGTAATTTATTCATTTTAGCAATATGTAACTCAAATGTTTCTCATCATTGTGCTGTATTATTTACTTGCAAATTTATCATTATATGATTTTGTAATTGGTGTAGATGTACGAAATGTTGTAAAAGCCGAATTTCAACTTATTACTTTTCAGATTGCTTTGTGAAGTACTGGTCTATTTATGAATCACTATTGATGTTTACTTTTCTAAAAAATGTTTTGATGCTGTGATTTATAATATATAGGTATTGTCTAATTGATTACTTCTCTCATTTGTTCATATTTACTTTCAAGTAAATGTGTCTGAATGAGAATTACAGGTTTGTGTGTCAAATCTTGGTTATTTTGTAACCTAACCTTAAAAGAGTATCACCATATTGATAAGGAAGAGTGAACAAATGATATTTTAACTAAATACCGTTTTTCTGCAGTGAGGGCGTTGCAAAATATAGTAAAGGTCCCAGAAAGCATGCAACAATGAGGCTTGGGTTGAGAATGCAGAGATGAGCCTCCTGATAGGAGAGCAATATACTGTTGACACTATATATATATATATATATATATATATATATATATAAAGAAGATAGGAATTTTAGGAGGGTCATAGGAAACAATATATTATAAAACAGTAATACACTTCCTTGAGGCACCGACAGGACAAACCAAAACAAATTCATTTCTTTAGCTGTAGGCCTCTGGGTCCGAAAATGTGTGAATTTCATTGGTTAGCCTGGTCTGAGGTAGTAGTTTTGGAAAATTATTGGGAAGTTTGAGGACGCTGCAGGAGGTCTGACACTGGTCATTGGATGTCTGCTCGTGAGAAGCTACAAATCACTATCGAAGAAGAGGCGAATTTATGAGACAAGACTGGAGGAACTAAGGTGACACTTTGTCCATTGCTAGGCAGAGAATCACTTCAAAGTCGGCTCTCTGAATTAGGTGTCAGAAGTTGTCATCTCACTTTACATCTCCGACTAGATCATGATGTCAAGTTTGGGTTGTGCAGCTTTTCGGGATTCACAGGTGTCGTCCATCACAGTGGCCGCCGATAGCAGACCTGACAGACAACATAACGACGCTGTTTAAAAATGGTAAGATCTACAGTCGGCTTCGGCCTGTATAGGTCACAATGTGTTCAGTAAACGTTAGTGTACTATTGAGTAGGAGGAAGATGCCCTTCTGTCATGCATAATTTTGTGAACTCGAATTTTGGCAATCACTGCCGTCAGATCGCGAAAATGGATCAGTGTGCCAATAATGTAGTAGCCTACTGTTGGTTCTTTGTCTTGGATCTCCATTAACTTTAATTGCTTTTAAGTGTTTCATGTTCTTGTGATAATATGTCAGCGAATAGGATGTTATTAAACATGTTCGTGTCATACTTCAGTGCAACTACTGCACTCGTTCTATGTAAGGATTTATATAAATAATAGAACATAGAGTAACCTTGACTTTCATTACATACGTATCTCACCTGGTCACAAAATTGAATTCCAGTTTCACTATTCCACCTCCCTTATGAAGTCTGTAGGGCCATAATTTAGTGTAAATAAAAAATCCTTGGAGAAGACATGATGGTTTATAGTCTTCATTATGTATTTGGGTATCTACATACTGAGACAGCTTAATTACCTAAAGGCATTCGTGGTGGAGTAGTACAAAAAGGTGGTTATGCATAGAAAGCCAGTATCTTCCATTAATTTTATTGCTATATTGGTGATGCCAGGTTGCATCAGTTTGTGACTATCAGGAATGTGGATAGGTAAGAAGTCAGATTTTTTGACTTTGAGATGTTGTGAGTATATGGTGTGGATGTAGTGGATTTAGTGACAGGGAATAGGTGATTGGGTTTTGTATGAGAGTGGTAAAGGAATTGGGATAGCAGATATGAGGGAGAGGACCCCATACCATGTGTTTGAAATAGGGAGAAGAGGAGCTGGGAGGAGTTTTGATGTAAAAAGAAGAAAAAAAGATCGCTGAAAGAATGAGTAGATCTCTAGGTGGATTTAATGTTAGGCAGATTAAAGTGATTAAGCTTTGACTTGCATAGTGCAAGTAGGTGTAAGTTTAGAAGGATGTTTTAATATTACTGTGGCAGAATATGGGAACTGAAAATCAAAGATGAGATGAATGGGTCATTGATTTCAAGATTGCAGGAAATGTTAGAGATCAGATGCTTTTCACCACAGGAGAAGAAATGGCAGCGTTTATAAATTGATACAGGATTCATGTGGAGAAGGGCAGGTAGATACAGTTAGTGAAATTACGTGCATGATGTGACTGGAGGGAATGTTACCACTTGGGGGAGTACAAAATTAGATGGCTTTGATATTGGAGAGGACAGATCAGATCAAGGCTTTGTCAGTGTGGAGGATGATTGATGATTGCACTCTCTATATTGAAACTGTTAGAAGGTTTAGCTTGATGTATGCTTTCTGTTGTGTGTGGTTCATAAGAATCATTACTGCATTAATTTACAGTGAAGGATTAGTCAAGTGGAAGCTATGAATTGTTGATCCTGTAAGTCTTGCCTGAGTGTCGAAAAGGTTGACCTTGGTGAGCCACTGGTTGCACCAAAAGGTAAATTGGTTGACAAGGAAATAAAAAGTTCATTGTAATGTTTGACTTATAGGGGTAAGAGACGGTGCTGTCAGGGTATTAGAAGAGGTGGATAGGAGGAGGGGGTTGAGGCATGTCAACAGTGTAGGTTATGCATAGAAAGCCAGTATCTTCCATTAATTTTATTGCTATATTGGTGATGCCAGGTTGCATCAGTTTGTGACTATCAGGAATGTGGATAGGTAAGAAGTCAGATTTTTTGACTTTGAGATGTTGTGAGTATATGGTGTGGATGTAGTGGATTTAGTGACAGGGAATAGGTGATTGGGTTTTGTATGAGAGTGGTAAAGGAATTGGGATAGCAGATATGAGGGAGAGGACCCCATACCATGTGTTTGAAATAGGGAGAAGAGGAGCTGGGAGGAGTTTTGATGTAAAAAGAAGAAAAAAAGATCGCTGAAAGAATGAGTAGATCTCTAGGTGGATTTAATGTTAGGCAGATTAAAGTGATTAAGCTTTGACTTGCATAGTGCAAGTAGGTGTAAGTTTAGAAGGATGTTTTAATATTACTGTGGCAGAATATGGGAACTGAAAATCAAAGATGAGATGAATGGGTCATTGATTTCAAGATTGCAGGAAATGTTAGAGATCAGATGCTTTTCACCACAGGAGAAGAAATGGCAGCGTTTATAAATTGATACAGGATTCATGTGGAGAAGGGCAGGTAGATACAGTTAGTGAAATTACGTGCATGATGTGACTGGAGGGAATGTTACCACTTGGGGGAGTACAAAATTAGATGGCTTTGATATTGGAGAGGACAGATCAGATCAAGGCTTTGTCAGTGTGGAGGATGATTGATGATTGCACTCTCTATATTGAAACTGTTAGAAGGTTTAGCTTGATGTATGCTTTCTGTTGTGTGTGGTTCATAAGAATCATTACTGCATTAATTTACAGTGAAGGATTAGTCAAGTGGAAGCTATGAATTGTTGATCCTGTAAGTCTTGCCTGAGTGTTGAAAAGGTTGACCTTGGTGAGCCACTGGTTGCACCAAAAGGTAAATTGGTTGACAAGGAAATAAAAAGTTCATTGTAATGTTTGACTTATAGGGGTAAGAGACGGTGCTGTCAGGGTATTAGAAGAGGTGGATAGGAGGAGGGGGTTGAGGCATGTCAACAGTGTAGAGAACATACAAAACTGGAGAGATGATAAAGCCTTGGGAGCACTCTAGTATTCCAAGGGAAGGTATGAGAATCTGTACCATTTATAGTTAAATGCTGAAGTCTGGAGTTTGAAAATTAGATTGAAATGTTGTACAAGATTGTGCGAAGTTTCAAGGTCAAGGGACACAAAGACTGCAGATTCACAGCTAATGAGATTGTGGGGTAGAAGGGAGGTAAAGTACAAGAGTTGATTGTTGACAGAGGAGTACGCACAGAAGTATCTTTATTTAAGAGAAGACTACATGCTTGTTTAGGTGTTTTGTGACTGCATTGGGACAGGGGAGATTTGAAGCCCTTGCTGAACACAAATGAGAATGATAGGTTAGTGAATGGTGTCACTGGCAGGTTTGTCGGATTTAAGGAAGTGTAACATTTGTAAGGTTTTTCATCATTCAGGACAGTATCCTGTTTGAAGGATCACAGTGTATACCATTGCATGGAGAGCATTCTTTGAGATAACAACAGTTAACTCTGTCATGAGCAGCAGCTGTGTATTTATGAAGTACCTGTTTGATGTGTTCTACTGTGCCTCATGTGTTACCTTATGTTTGGGGCATGTTATTTAGAGTCTATAAAGCTAGGAGTAAGAGATGTCAATACAAATACATTTGCGGACTATGTGGACAAAGGAGTGATCAAAACTGGGGACGATCAGGGACTTCAAAAGTATCAGGAAGGTAGGGTGCTAAGTAATTACCTTTTCTTAGGTTGCCAGAGAAAGGGTTATTATTGTGCAGCATTGGACAGTAGGGATATAATTGTTGCTCTTGATGAACTGCTTTCCAGTAATTAAGGCATTAAGACACGTTTATGGGTACAGATAGTGTGGTGTCAATCTCATTGTCTCTAAATTTACTTGGTGGAGAATGAGTGCATTTTGGCCATGAGACTACAAAAAAGGGCTGCTTAATCAATGAGATTTGTAAAAGGGAAGTAGAGTTTTGGAGGCAAAAGTACATTGTTATGACTCTCAATATATTTTCTGTCTAGTCGAATGTATGATGTGGATGTGTCTCGATTCCAGAGCATTTTGCATACTGAATCATCTTGTACCCAGTTGCACTATAATATTGCTGTATCAGCAAACACTTCATTAATTACCAGTACTTCAGATTTAAATTTTCACCACAGACAAATAACTTACATGCTTCATGAGCATTTCGTATTTATGACAGCATCTACATCTGTTATACACCCCACTGATAGTCATCTAAAAAAGTCTAATAGCGATTAAACATTAGTCCCAAGAACTTGTGGGGGATCTTCAACATACACTTGAATATAGCCACATAACAATCTACTGTGCTTCATCAAGATAAACTAAAGCTCTACAAAGAATCAATTAGTCTTTGGCATCCCAAACTGTAATGGAATTTTGCATGAATCAAATCAAATGGTTCAAATGGCTCTGAGCACTATGGGACTTAACATCTGTGGTCATCAGTCCCCTAGAACTTAGAACTACTTAAACCTAACTAACCTAAGGACATCACACACATCCATGCCCGAGGCAGGATTCGAAACTGCGATCGTAGCAGTTGCGCGGTTCCGGACTGAGCGCCTACAACCGCTAGACCACCGCGGCCGGCTTGCATGAATCGCTAAAGTCACTATTGTGCAACTGGTGTTTGGTTAAAATCATTTTAGATCTACATCCATACCCCGCATACCATTGTGAAGTGTATGGGAGAGGGTACATCCAATTGTACCAGTTTTTAGGGCTTTTTTCCTGTTCCGTTCACGTTTGGAGCATGGGAAGGATGACTGTTTGCATGCATCTGTGTGCACTTAAATCAATTTACTCTTATCGTCGCGATCACTGTAGGACAATAACTAAAGACTTGTGGTGTATTTCTACAGCCGTCATTTAAAGAGAATTAGGCATTCTCAGGACAGAACATACCAATTTCGTTCTTTCAGCATCTCTGTGATGCTCTTCCGTGGGTCAAACATATATTTGACCTATCTTGTTGCCCATTTCTGCATGCATTCATCGTCCACCGTTAGTCCTATTTGATATGGGTGCCATAAACTTGAGCAGTATTCTAGGCACGTTACAAGAGTACTTTGTAAATAAACTTCTTTGAGACTGACTGCATTTCCCTAGTACTTTACCTGTAAACTGAAGTCTGTCACCTGCTTTACCCATGACTCAGCCTGTGTATTAATTCCATTTCATATCCCTACAAAGTGTTACACTCAAGTATTGGTATTCGACTGATTCCAGCTCATTCATATTATGGGCCTAGGATACTGCTTTTTTCATTTTGTGAGGTGTAGAATTTTATATTTCTGGACATTCGAAGTAAGTTGCCAATCTCCACTCCACTTTTAAATCTTACCAAGATATGACTGAATATTCGCACAGCTACTTGTAAGCAGTACTTCATTATACAGGGTGTTCAGCAATTCCTTCTAGGTATTGGAGAGGGAAGTGAGTGCATCATATTTCGAACAAGGCCCCATGTTTGGAAATATACCATTTCTGTGCTACAGCCACTTGAACACATGTTTTCTCGTTAGTCTTGCAACAGGGTAGTCAAGGGGGGAGGGTGCTTATGTCGGATTGGCTGATGTCATTTGACGTCCATTCTGTCACACTGATCTGGTTAGACACTCACTCATGTATCTGTGGGTGTTTGAGGAACATAGTTGAGTACATGTTTGCAATATACACTGACATGATCCTTCTGTGTGGCAAAGCTAACGTAATGGAAGAGCTGCTCATTGTCTTTTATACAGTTCCACTGATAGTCATATAAAAAATAATGATTAAATATTAATTGCAATGAACTTGAGGGCAATCTTCAACATGTACTTGAATATAGTCACATAATTATCAACTGTACTTCATCGAGACAAACTAAAGCTTTAGTAAGAATTAATTAGTTTTTGGCATTCTGAATTGTAATGGAATTTTGCATGAATCACTACAGTCAGTATGGTGCAACTAGTGTTCGGCTGAAATCACTTTAGATCTACATTTGTACTCCGAATACTATTGTGAAGTGCATGACAGAAGATACATTTCATTATTTCAGCTATTAGGGCTTTTACCTGTTCTGTTCACTTATGGATCGTGGGAAGAATGACTGTTTGAATGCCTCTGTTTGCACTTTAATCAGCCTACTCTTTTCCTCACGATCCCTAGAGAGCAATAAATACAGGCTTGTAGTATAATCCTAGAGTTGTTATGCACAACATCCGATTCCATCGCATACCCTTTTCGCCACAATTACGCAACAGCTTCGAGAAAGGGGTACCTTCACTGTCAGTAGACATGACTGTGAATCATATTGAAGAGAATCCATCAATGAGTACACGAGCAAATGTGCGTGGAATGGATGTATTTCCCAGAATCGTCTAGTATGCCGTGGCTGACTGACAACTAAACCTATTACCACTTCCAGCACTCCATATCACCTGTAACACTCACAGACACGTTAATGAGGCTCGAACCGCTTGAGAGAGGTCGGACAGATCTCAAATGACAACAGCCAATCTAAGATTAGCACCTTCCACTGTGACTACCATATTGCAAACCCATCTAGCAATCACGTTTTCAAATGGTTGTATGGGTTCCTATTCAGTATATTATGTACTCACTTCCCTCTACAAGTCCTAGAAATTCGTAACAGGAACTTCTGAACCCCCTGTAAATGATTGCATCATCTAAGAAAAGTCTGAGATTAACGTTTATATTGTCTGCCAGGTCATTAGTATACAACAAGAATAGCAAGGGTCCCAACACACTTCTCCGGAAAGCTCCTGAAGTTACTTTTGCATCTGTGTGACTCTCCATCCAAGATAAAGTGCTGTGTCCTCCCTACCAACAACTGTTCAATCCAGTTACAGTTTTTTTTAATCTCCCGTATGATCATACTTTTGATACTAAATGTAGATGTGACACTGAATCAAATGCTTTTAAGATGTCGAGAAAGACTGCCACAACCAGACTGTCTTGATCCATGGCTTTCAGTGCGCCATACGAGAAAAGTGTGAACTGGGTTTCACTGATCAGGGTTTCTGGAATCCAGTTTGGTTGCCGTGGAGGAGTTCTTCTTTCAAGCTACTCCTTACATTTGAACTCAGATATATTCTAAGATTCTACAACAAATGGATGTCAAGGATATTTGACGGTAGTTTTTTTGGATCACTTTTGCTACCCTTTTTGTAGACAGGTGTAACCAACGTTTTCTTCTAACTACTGGGCACGGTGTTTCTTTTTCGAGAGATCGAGGTTTAAATGCATGCAAGATCTCCAAGATTGGCGATCTCTTATAGAATCTAGAAATTTACCAGGGACTTAAATGTGAGATGCTTGTAACAGTTTCCACAACGAAACTTTGTCTCAAAGCCTGGCAGAAAATCCAAAGAGATTCTGGTCGTACGTGAAGTATGCTAGCGGCAAGACACAATCAATGCCTTCTCTACGCGTTAGCAATGGAAATACTATCGACGACAGTGCTGCCAAAACAGAGTTACTAAACACAGTCTTCCAAAATTCCTTCACCAAAGGAGACAATATTCGAATCAAGAACAGCTGCCAAGACGAGTGACGTAGAAGTAGATATCCTAGGAGTAGTGAAGAAACTTGCATCACTTAACAAAAGCAAGTCTTGCAGTCCAAACTGTATACCAGTTATATTCCTTTCAAAGTATGCTGATACAATAGCTCCATGCTTAACAACCATACACAATTGTTCGCTCGATGAAAGATCCATATCCAGGGATTGGAAAGTTGCACAGGTCACATCAATATTCAAGAAAGGTAGTAGGAGTAATCCACTAAATTACAGGCCCATATCATTAATGTCAATTTTCAGCAGGATTTTGGAACATATATTGTGTCCGAATATTATGAATTACCTCGAAGGAAACAGTCTATTGACACAAAGTCAACAAGGATTTAGAAAACATTGTTCTTGTGAAACACAACTAGCTCTTTACTCAATCGAAGAGCTGAGTGCTATTGATGATCGATTTCAAATTGATTCAATGTTTCTAGATTTCCAGAAGGCTTTTGACATTGTACCATACAAGCAGCTTGTAGCGAAAGTACATGCTTACAGAATATTGTCTCAGTTATGTGACTGGATTTGTGATTTCCTGTCAGAGTGGTCACAGTTTGTAGTAACTGATGGAAAGTCATTGAGTAAAACAGAAGTGATTTCTGGCGTCCCTCAAGGTAGCGTCATATGCTCTTTGCTGTTCCCTATCTATTTAAACGGTTTAGGAGACAATCTGAGCAGCCGTCTTAGATTGTTTGCAGATGACACTGTCGTTTGTCGACTAGTTAAGTCAGCAGAAGATCAAAGCAAATTGCAAAACGATTTAGAACAGATATCTGTATGGTGAAAAAATTGGCAATTTATCCTAAATAATGAAAAGTGTGAGATCAACCACATGAGTGCTAAAAGGAATCCATTAAACTTCGGTTCCACGATAAATCAGTCAAATCTCAAGGCCATGAATTCAACTTAATACCTAGGAATCACAACTACAAACAACTTACATTCAAAGGAACACATAGAAAATGTTTTGGGGAAAGCTAACCGAAGACTGCATTTTATTGGCAGGACATTTAAAAACTGTAACAGATCTACTAAAGAGACTGCCTACCCTAGGCTTGTCCATCATCTCTTAGAATACTGCAGCGCACTGTGGGATCCTTACCAGATGGGATTGACAGAGTACATCGAGATAGTTGATAGAATGGTAGCATGTTTTGTATTATTGCGAAATAGGGGAGATAGTGTCACAAGATTTGAGATAGACATCATTAAAACAAAGACTTTTTCGTTGTGGCAGAATCTTCTCACAAAATTTCAATCACCAGCTTTCTCCTCCGAATGTGAAAATATTTTTTTGACGCCACATATACAGGGAGAAACGATCACCATAGCAAAATAAGGGAAATAAGAGCTCGCTGGAAAGATAGAGGTCTTCGTTTTTTCCGCGCTCTGTACGAGATTGGAATATTAGAGAATTATTGTCAACGTGCTTTGATGAACTCTCTGCCAAGCACTTAAATGCGATTTGCAGAGTATCCATGTAGATGTAGATGTAAATATGCTAGATAATAGTTAGAGGTGGAGGTAACTTGGCCACAAACTCAGTACAGAATCTGATAGGGATTCCATCAGACCTTGGGCCTATGTCCAGTTTTAACGATTTCAGATTTTTCTCAACACAATTGACAGTAATATCTGTTTTACTAGTCGTTTCAGTGCTATGAAGATTAAATTGAGAAAATACTCCTGGGGTTTCTTTTGTAAAGGAACATTTGAAAATGAGGTTTGTTGTAAATGCTTATAATCTCTTCAGTCCCAAGGAAAATTTTTCCATTCTTTCAAATATTTTATTATAAGAGCATTGCATATAGGTATCATGAATGAGCATTGTAATGGTAATTTTTTGTTACTGTTCATCTGGGAAGAGATTTTCCTATGTCAGCCAGCTGGGCACTGGGACTCAAAGTAACTATTGATGATAGATGGTCATTGAAGGAAGAAGACAAGTATAAGTTTTATATTATTTATTTATCATTAAGAAACATTACTTACAGAGAATTACAAACTTTAGACACAAGAAAAACAGTTTTGTCGCGGATATTTCTGAAATTGTGTTAGTACATCATAATCGATTTCATTTGTGAAAGTCAAAGAAACTTTTTCTGACACTAGTTATACACAAATATACTTGCCAGTCTGAGCACATGAACTTGGTTTTAGTTTTGCAGCTCTTGTTTCGGCATCTCATCCATTTATTTTTGTCTGTATTTGGGCAGAGAGATGAACGTGTTCTCTCACTTTCCCTATACATCTTTGTTTGGAATTTGAACTATTTTTGCACGTTTTGTAGGAGCCACTTCATGAAATTCAGATTCAGAGTCTGAAGAGTAAATGTCTTGTCTGATGGCAGTTGCACCTGAACTCAGTGATTCACCAATGTAAATCTTGGAATCTAGTAAATCCATGATTGTTTTCTTTCCAACACTTAGTGCCTGCTCATCCTTTTTGTACTGAATTCACGAGTGCACAATTGCCATGTCAATGAAATGGAAGAAGACTCTTAGAGACCACTTCTTCGTGCATTTGGAGATTTGATAGTAGGAAACCATTCTGTCACAAAGATTCACACCTCCCACTGATTTGTTATAGTTACTCATACATTTGGGTTGAGGTACTTCAATGAACTCTTTTGCTTTTCTGTCCCATCTTTTCACTACATTAGTAGGAGAAGCACCAGAGAATGTAGATGCTACAGTTACAGAACGATTATCGATCCATTTCAAAACAGAAATTTTTCCATCTTCTGTGATGAACTCGTCGAAGGAACCTCTCCCTGTCTCCATCAATTCCTTGTCTGCAGTGAATTTCGATTTGAGAGCAGATGGAATATGGCTGACTGAAATCGTTCCTACTGCATATATTTTTCTTTCCATCAGGTATTGTAATGGTGTAATTGATCTGAAATATCGGTCAAAATATACAACATGCTCTCTGAGAACCCTACCCTCCACCAGCTTCTTCACCACAGAGCCTCCCAAACCGAGATCTGGCTCTGGTTGTCCAGAAGGCCAAGTGCTTGCTCCTTGGTAAATGAAAAAGCCAAGTACCAGCCCATTAGAAGTTGTCAGCACAAAATTCTTCAGACCAACTGGATTCGACTTGTTCTTGACATACTGTCTAAGAGATGTTTTGCCATGGAAAGGAATCATTTGCTCATTTATAGAAAGGTGGCTAGAAACTGGCATGAAAGACATTTTCTCCTAATACTATCAAGAACTGGTTGCAATTTCCATAGTTTGTTGTTTCTCTTAAGTTCATCTGGAGCACTCAGATTATTTACAAATTGCAAGTAGTTCCTCAATTTGAACATACGTTTCTTTGGAATTGTAGTTACTGCAGGGACCCTCAATCTACTGCGATAATGCATTCTCACTCTTGGTAGTTTCATATAACCTGTTATTATGTGTGCACCCATGAGTTTCTTAATTTCTGCAGTTGTTGCATTTAACGGAACCTGGTCATCCTGAAGTGCCTCTATGTTTTCCTCCTCAGCAATGAGATGCCACATGTCATTTCCAAAGTACTATTCAAAATATCTTAGTGGTGTCCATAGTTCCCTGTCATCCACTTCTTGGTAATATTGGCTGTGTGATCAATAATAGATCCTTATATCCAAAACATTTGTTTAGGTTCTACTTTTGATTTTCCAGCAGCCCCTTTTCTCATAGTTGAAGTGCTTGGGCATAGATTGTTATCTTCAGTTTCATTCTGAAAGAAGAAATTATAAGTAAAAAACGGTTTCAGCCAAATAATTGAAATATAGTTTGTTTTCAAATCTTCAGTACTTTTTGAGTAGGTATCTCAGAAGGAAACTATTGTTGTAAATGAAATTAATAATGGGAGGTTCACCATGTCTGATGAATTGTCACTTTCGGCATCAAGTCCGTATTTGTAGTAATATTAAGCTCTTCCTCATCTGAGAATTCCCCTACATCACTCAAATCACTGCCCTGTTCTATTACTCTCAGGACTTCTCTTTCGATTTCTGCATCTGTGAGTCATTCATTCACGCCTGAAATGGGTGAGAGGAACAATAGTTGTGTATTTTTAAATTTAATTACAAGATAGTAATTATAAAACAATTGTGCACAGTTAATTTCATACACCCCACTAAGTAATCAGAAGCACAGGCATCTGTTAGAGTAAATACTGCACTCAGAGATATTAGTCAATGATCAACTACAGTAAGAGAAAAGCTGCAGCGATCTGTCCAGCCGACTGGACTTCATTATTTACCCTTTTAAATAATAAAAACTAACGGTTTTAGGCTACTACACAGATTGTAATATAATTCTTTGGAGCCGGCCGTGGTGGCCGAGTGGTTCTAGGCGCTACAGTCTGGAACCACGTGACCGCTACGGTCGCAGGTTGGAAACCTGCCTCGGGCATGGATGTTTGTGATGTCCTTAGGTTAGTTAGGTTTAAGTAGTTCTAAGTTCTAGGGGACTGATGACCTTAGAAGTTAATTCCCATAGTGCTCAGAGCCATTTGAGCCATAATTCTTTGATCTATTTACAACAACAACAACAATGATAAATAATATAGAAAACTGAGTATAACATTCGTACTTACGTCTCATTCTGGAAGACATCCCAGAGGTATTGCCAGCAGCGGCGGCCATGACACAATGAGCAGAACCTCTCAGTGTAGCCAACAGCTGAAACTAAATATCACCAAAAAATTCCGAACGTAACTCAAATGTCTAACATATGGTTACAATATAGAAAAATCTGTACCTTCTCTTAAAGAAAAATAGAAAAGTAGTGTCCAGCCCACTGGATGTGGGGACCGAAGAGGTTAACTATATTTAAAGATAAACACAGCTTGGTATGTACACTGATTACCTTATAGAGAGCTGTAAAGTATACATGAGATGATCACTGCACAAACCAAATCGAAAACAGTGCAAGTATAATCCATCAGCAAAGAACTACTTCAGAGACTGTATATCGCTTTCGATTAATCGATTGTTTTATTCCCCCGCCCCTCCCTAAAACGTGGAACACCGAGGATGTTGGGGTACTGGAACTGAGCCTCTCGGCCAGCTCTCATTCAGAAGCCTGGTTGTGGCACCTGTGGAGCCATAAATGTTACCGCAGGCGAGTCCGGTGCAGGCAGCCAGGTATCGAACCTATCGATGAAGTCAATATGGTTGTGTCAGTTCAGTGCGTATCAGCGGCTTCTGGTCTGCTGTCAAGTGATGGCGAATGGATGACCCATGCTGGCTTAACTCTCTCAATTGACACATTGTTGCATTTTCCATTCTATAAGATACCCATTGTATGGCCTTCAAGTCGCAAACCGGGAAAGGTGCAGTGTATGGAGGCTGAAAGGGGGCCCAAACACAATCAGTGCCTACCGTTAGGAATACCTGTGCGAGATTGTTCTGGGATTCATGCACATTAATCACCGCAAAGGCACCACAAACCGTTATTCTTATGCACCATGTGTAGTGGTGATGGCCACAGGTTATCTAAATCGTCAATAACCACGTATTGAAGCATCTCTTTCAAAATCATGGTAATCTCTTATAGGCGCTCTAGGGCAATCCTGTGGGTGTGTTGTGAAACAAGTGAACCCAGACTGGTATGTATAAGATTTACAGTATTGTGCTTAATACTGCACTGTTGCATTGATATCTGTAGCGCTGTGGGAAACTTTGCCATATAAATTATTGCGTTAGCAGAAGCGCCAACACCGTGTTACGAGTGGAGGCCGAAATGCATGCGTTTTAGCTCGCGCAGGCTGGCGTGAGGAGGGAAGAACTATACTGACGTGAGGTCTGGAACATGACAAGGAATGAGAATTCAGAAAGCGGACGTAATTAGTTTGATATTTAACTTTAATCCATTAATGATGACCGTCGCTCTTGACGATACATGATTCACAATATTATCTGTTCAGAATACATTCTTGAAGTAATTATAGGAACTGAATATGGCTCCTTTGCTAGGTCGTAGCAAATGACGTAGATGAAGGCTATGCTAAACTGTCGTCTCTGCAAATGAGAGCGTATGTAGACAGTGAACCATCACTAGCAAAGTCGGCTGTACAACTGGGGCGAGTGCTAGGGAGTCTCTCTAGACTAGACCTGCCGTGTTGCGGCGCTCGGTCTGCAATCACTTATAATGGCGACACGCTGGTCCGACGTATGCTAACGGACCGCGGCCGATTTAAAGGCTACCACCTAGCAAGTGTAGTGTCTGGCGGTGACAGCACATAAATGAACATTGCTTGAGGCCTGTGAGCCCTGCAGATCCATCTTCAAAGTTTGCATCATCTTCCTGACTGCCTGTAATTCATTTTCTCTTGTCAACAATTTACATCTTAAATTTTGTTTCTCTGTATGCAGCCAGTCTGCGTCGCTCTTCACTACATCATACTTCTCTTTGACTTTATGTAGGTTGGAAATAAAGGTGCAGTGGCTGTTCTACAACTGTGAACATTTGTTGACATTGTTGAATGTCTTTATGATCTCACTATGCCCCACATTAAGCGACCCTGAATTCCAGTCACCATGCAACCAACAATCACATTTACTAACATTCGCTCTTCAAATCCACTGTAAATGTTAAATGTGCAAGAAAATCAGCATCTAATACAAGTCCACTTGAAATGAAAAGCAATGCCTATATTGATTGTCAATATCTTGCAGCCATGAGCGAGGAAAGCAGAATTATTCACAATCATTAGATGTAGAGGCTCATCAGGTCTGACGTCAGGCACAGATGAGACAGGGATGGTGCTGATATCTGAGCCTGAAATTTTTTCAAGGATATGTAAACTCCATGACGCAGCAGTGTATGTTGGAGGTAGTAGTGATTGAGTCATTTACTTGCCAATGTGCTACAGGTTGTGAACTATTGTGAGAGACTGTCACTTCAGATGGTGATGCTATTTATAGGTGTTGCAATCTGCTGCACCTAATTCTACTCGCTGTTGACTTTTGGGTAGATTCAGGGCGTTGTGCATTTCCACAGCTTTAGGTCCAAAACATCTATGAAACCGACTAATACTAATAGATTTGACAGGGAATAGTTTGCCACCTGAGATTGAGAGGCTTGTTGGGAGCATGAGCTGTTATTAGGACCAGTTTGTATTTGTAATGGCTGGAGCAGCATGGCCATCATCTCAACCATGGCGCATGTGCTCCAGCGCTCTTCGGATGTGCCTTGCAACATTGCAATCTGCTGCACCTAATTCTGATCGCTGTTGACTTTTGGGTAGATTCAGGGCTTTGTGCATTTCCACAGCTTTAGGTCCAAAACATCTATGAAACCAACGAATACTAGCAGATTTGACAGGGAATAGTTTGCCACCTGAGATTGAGAGGCTTGTTGGGAGCATGAGCTGTTATTAGGATCAGTTGGTATTTGTAATGACTGGAGCAGCTTGGCCATCATCTCAACCATGGCACATGTGCTCCAGCGCTCTTCAGATGTGCTCCATGAGTGTCAGGCAGCAGGAGTGGCCCAATGTGATGTCTCACTGTTGGGTGAATTAGGTAGTTGCTGGTTGCACTCGGCTGTAAGATTGTTTGACCTCAAGGCTGCCATAGTGGACGAGTCTAGCATTGCATAGCCTCTACTGGACACCTACAGTAACTTATGTAATAGCTGTCCTATGTGCACTAGCCGGCTGGAGTTGCTGAGCGGTTCTAGGCGCTACAGTCTGGAACCGCGCGACCGCTACGGTCGCAGGTTCGGATCCTGCCTCGGGCATGGATGTGTGTGATGTCCTTAGGTTAGTTAGGTTTAAGTAGTTCTAAGTTCTAGGGGACTGATGACCAAAGAAGTTAAGTCCCATAGTGCTCAGAGCCATTTGAACCATTTGAACCATGTGCACTATTATGGCTATCCATTCCTGAGAAGGCAGCTGTTGTTGCCAGATTGTAAAAACAAAAGGCCAGAAACTTCACTAGTATGAGTCACATCACGTAAATGAGACCAAAACTCTGATGGGATTTTGTCGTGATGTTCTTCGTGATACAACTCTTGTGTAAGTTTTTGGTCTATTGGTTTTATCCAATGGGCATTTGAAGCTGATCTGAAAGCAAGGTAGGCTTCTTGATGCGGTGGGTGGAATAATATCTGACACTGCAACAGCTGCACGCTGGTCCAGGTTGCTGATTGCCATTGTAAACTGTTCGTGGCCTTCAAGAATTCGCTGATGTGCAAAAATGTTTTCCATAATTGCGGACTATACTTCAGGTTGGGCAGGCACGAATGATGAGGTCTGTAATTGTAACTGTGGCACAGAAGAACCAAATAAGCTGTTGCTCTTGAATGTAGTTGCAGTGCAGATAAAAGCACTGAAACTGGTAACATAGTCATGTTAGGCTTAATATCAATATCCGCCACAGTTGGGATATTGGAGGCTTTGCGTTGTGGAAATGACACTGTAACTTTCAATTGTCCAACTGGCGCAGATGCTAGCATATTGACTAAGGTTGGATTTACACATGGCACTGCATCCAGTGACCATTGCATAGTGGAAGAGACCAGACAAAATCGTGTTATTGCTGATCATGAAACATAACCTGTGCATAATGAATTAGTCCTTCGCTGGGGTCACCATTTATCTGGTGAGAACTTGTATCTACGTATGAAATGAATACAGGTTGGTATTTAACTGGTTAGTTTATTGAGGCTTGTAATGTGTATACGAGAAGATGACTCCACAAATCAAAACCAAAACAGTACAAAGACATCCATCAGGAAAGAACTACTTCACAGATCACACTTCACTTTCGATTAATCGATTGTTCTATTCCCGCTGAATTAAGCATTTTTGTTTTCGCTTTACTATCCTCAATTTCAGTTCCTGTCTCATCTATGAGACACTTTGGTGCCACTAACTGCCTTTACAAGTACATATGACCAGAATTTCTTTCAGCTGTTTAAGAAGTATTTCAACAGTATTCTGCAATGGTAGGCATAATCTTGAGACGTTCCATGCCCTCTTTTGTATGTCGCCTCTCATTTTCATCAGTTTTATTAATGTTTATGTCATTGCACGGTGGTAACAGGCCGAATAAGGTTATCGTAATTAGAGTATTTGTACTGAGAACTCAAAATACTTTTCACTTGATTCCTATGCATGTTGGATTACGTCGCTGGGTGCCCTGTGTGAGGCGAGCGCCGGAGGACGCGGCACATTGCGTTTCCGGTCGGGGACTGCACTTCTGCGAACACTGAGAGGCTCATACATCAATGGGCTTAAGCGCCTGGCGGAACGACTGACGTCGGTCGAGTTTCGCCTATTGTATGCAGGGCGAGACGAACTGTGAGACCTCTGAGTGTCGCTGCAGTTTATGTGTTTACCATCCCAGTGCGTCCAGAACGAAGACTGCTGGCACCGACTGACTGCATTGTCCTCATGATTATAAGAATACTTGTGGACTGTGCGCTGCTGGGCGCGACTGTGTGGCGTCAGATGGCCGGTGGTCTAGGCATGTTGTTTTCGTAGCTGGTCAAACGGCAAGTTCAGTGCTCTCATCTGAATAGCAGAGGCATGATTGGTCAACTTAAACTGAGGCTAGTTGACGTCATAAAGCCCTGTTCGAAATTGGAGGGAATCGTCGCTATTGGCGCGAATGATGTTCTGAGACAGTGTGGGGGAATTTTGGAATCAGCACTGAATGCTGATTCGCAGTTTTCGAGGATGGTAGGGAGTTGAGCAATGTTGGCTTCACTCTTGCGTTGCGCGGGCGCTGGGATTCAGGGTCTGATCTTCGTCGGAGTCGGACGGTCTTGCGAGTTAATCGCACTTTTTCTGCAGAACTTAGAATGCTCAGGTAACCATCGAGGCCAGGGGTTGAAACAGAGTAGCTGCACAGCAGTAGTCGACGCCTACATCATCAGAACGCTGCTTACCGACGATCTGCGACACATTTCAGGATTGGTAAAGTATTTTGCGGCTCCAACATTGTAGGACATATCAGTTTTATACTTAAGTCCTCAACAGCACTCATGCTCGCTTTGCTGCAAGTCCACCTTGCCTGTTTCTCCATGTGATCCCATTTGAGCTCTCACTGCTAATCATGTCACTACAATATAGTCGGGAGAGTAATATTTGATTAATATGGACCTCTAGTCATTATCATCAATCTATTACACCAGAGAGAGAAGGAGCCCCTTGTTTTCGAACCAACTCTTATTCTCATAATAGTTCAGTAAAGCCTATCCTTTAACCTACTGTTTGTGTCGATAATCATGTGCCTTTATGTTCTGATGTATAATAAATCTCATTGTAATATTTAATCTGCATATCATTTTGTAGATATATGCAGAATCCCATTTCCTGATGTTTATTATGATAAAGTTCTCTTTTTTTCTCTGAGTAGATTACGATTTTTGTTAAATTACTGTGAGTGTATGCACTCCTTATTTTACCAACTAGCAGGGTCCACCATCACTTCCTTTCATTACCATTGTGTGCATAATTAATTAGATGGTAGTTAAGGAAGGGTCGAGTGCATGTCTCGTTCTCATGCAAAATTCGTCAGAATTAAAGAGGTACAAACTCTTCTCCACCCCAGCACCTCGCAATCTTTGAAGGTCTCATGCATTGCTCTCTTGACAGCCAAATAAAGTCCATAGATCACCTACATGCCTCTGTCATGAGCTAAAAGTTTGAAGTTCCTCATTGAGTTATAATACTACTGCTTCTTTATCTAGTTTACTGAACATACATAGGTAAATCTTTCTACTTGTTTTATTTACCCTTTGTACTTTGGTTTTCATTGTTGCTATAACAGTCTCATAGTCACTGATACCAGTTTTGATGAGGACATCCTCAAAGAGGTCTGGTCTACTTGTTGCTATCAGATCTAATATATTTCCATCATGAGTGGGGTTCTGAAATATCTGTTCCAGGCAGTTTTCAAAGAAGCCAGTTAGTAGTATTTCAAAGGGTTCCTTGTCACACCATCGCTAACAAAACTGTAAGTATCCCAATTGATTGTTGGGTGATTAAAGTCATGTCCGATGACTACAGCATGACTAGGGAACTTATTTACAAATAAGCTGAGGGTTTCTCTAATGCTTTCAGTTATGGTACCCGCATCAGGATGTGATTCTGGTGGTCTGTAGAATGATCCAGTCATAATGCCCATCCCTGACACTGAGCCTTGCCTGAACAATCTTGCAATCAGCTTCTATTATTGTGGTGTCAGTTGGATCTCTATCATAGCCTGAAATCTTCTTTAGGTTGAAAAAGAATTTGGTTTTGAGTTGATGAAGCCAGAAATGTGAAACCCAAATAAAGGATGTGGTAACAAAGTGTAGCATTGTCTCATTTACATTTGAGCTACATTTCATCAGTCGATTTTAGACGAATGCCACTTTTATCATACTCATTGTAGTAGCTCGTGGAGTTTGCAGAGGTATTGCAAATGTTCTCAGTCGATACTTCGAAACGAACAATAAATGTTAGTCCAGTGGTCATCAAACCTTTTTCCGTAAAAGCCACTATTGATGGGATGGGGTGGCACCTCAGGCTGCATATGTACTAGTCTTATTATTAGTAGGCAACCTACATAAATTACTAAGTTATAAATCCATAATAGAATAGTTATAGTAAAGGCACGATAAGCTGACTTTTAGCCCTCAAGTTCTGATCATTTAAGTTGGCATCATTTGGGACACATAAATGTCGACTGCTCTCTGTTTCAGGTTGCTGCCGGCCTCAGCAGTCTAAGAGTTGTGACATTATTGCTGAGTGATGAAATGTTGTTTATTCTACTTGTTAATATCAGTATTTGTACCTGTATTTAAATGCACTATTGAATCTGAGACAACATCACAAAAGTTTCATGGTTGCTAGTTTCCCACTATTTATTGTGTAGTATTACAACAGCCTTATTTACTTTAATGTACCTCGCTAGAAATGTGTACTGCATTTGAAAATGATATTTCTGTAACATGTATTCAAGAATCAATATTACTTCCAAGTCAAAATTTATATCATAGCAGGTGATCAGTATGATTCACACATGCACATGGATTTTCAGTTCTGTAAGAGAAAGAATGCATCATTCTTTTTTGCAATTTCAACATTTTGTAGATGTAGGACCAACTCTCATTTTTATTTCATTAAGTTATATTTTGGCGACTACTTTCGAACCAACTGGTTCATTCTCAGGCCTGACCTATTGAGGCTGCACTCAACGTGCATGATCTTAGTCACAACCATCTAAAATTAGCAATACATGTATCACACAGTGGCAGTATATCTCGCAGTATACGTATGTTTGCTTTACAAGTCAGAATCAAGTCATTTTATTTATTCTGACTTGTATAGCGACCAGGTGTATGTTGTGACATTTATCTACCATCACTGTGTGATGCATGTATTGCCAGTTTTGTTTATTTATTTCTTAATCTCTTTGTAGACAATTTTCATTGTATACATATGGTCATGTTACAGACTATATATATATATATATATATATATATATATATATATATATATATATGTATGTGTGTGTGTGTGTGTGTGTGTGTGTGTGTGTGTGTGTGTGTGTGTGTGTGTGTGTGTGTGTGTGTGCATGTGTGTGTGTTTGACCCTACCCTTGTGTGGAGCAAGCTCTGAGCTACAACTACAGCTGTGAGCCGTAGAGGGGCCCAGTACCTAAAAGCATAACAATGGGAACCAAGAAAGATGATACAAACCTAAATTGTTTGGGATTTGCAAATGACTTGGCATTACTAGTTAATAATGTACAAGAAGCTAGAAATCAAATAATGAGCCAGCAAAATATAGCACAAAAAGTAGGACTCCAGATATCGTTTGAAAAGACCGAGATGATGGTAAGAGACCCATAGTAATAGATGATGAAATAGTAGACAACAGAAAAATTAAAATAGTGAAGCAATTTAAATATCTTGTAGGGGTTATAACACACAACTTGCATGAAAAGTCTGCTTGGCAAGAAAGAACAAATAAAATGATAAAAGTTCAAAAACTAATATGGTCTACATACAATAAGAAATGTCTATCAGTTCAAACAAAATTAAAATACTGCAAGACAGTGTTTCAGCCACAAGTAACATATGCAAGCAAGACTCGTTTTAAAGTCACTCAGAGAAACAAAGTCGACAAAATACTAAAAGTAGAGAGAAGAATAGCTAGAACATGCATAAATTAAAAAATATCAGAAGGAAGGACAATGGCAGATAGTGCTAAATGAAATAACGTATAGGGAACTGGACCCCATCACAGATACTGTATATAAAAGAGGATTTCTTTCTTTGGCCATATAATGAGGACACCAGAAACCAGATTAGCAATAAAAATTATGCAGAAACTGTGGAATCTGAAGCAACAAGTAGGATAGATCAAGGAAATTAAATAGGATATGGGAGAACTAGATATAAACTTGGATGATTTGCAAGACAAGGCAGAAAACCTCAAGAAACTGCAAGACAAGACAATTAGATTTAAACCAAAAGTAGACAAATGACACACAATGAAAAGGGTATTTATAGATGAGGAAAGACAGGAAATATCAGAACAAATGAAAAGATACAGGGCAGTTAAGAAAGAAGAAAACATGAGCTTACTGAAGAAGAGGACCAGGAAATGATTGAATAAAGTGGTTCAATGAGTCCATAAAAGCAAGTAATTTTATATATATATATATATATATATATATATATATATATATATATATATATATATGTGTGTGTGTGTGTGTGTGTGTGTGTGTGTGTGTGTGTGTACTAAAGAAAAGATGTCTTTAACATAACTTGAAAGAGACAGAAACATGGAAATTACCACTTTCATGACAACACAATAATCACATGCTCATCTGTGCATTTTCACATTATTATACTTCCACCATCACACTTCAGTAATGTACACCATACACTAAGTAATCTCTGCCATCTTACATTCTGGCAGCCTTACTTCATAACAGCGTGTGTTTCAAGGCCCTTGAAACAAACAAAAAAGGGCAAGTAGTAGCAGGATCATTCTTATATAATAAGACTTTACATGTATTTTATATTTGTGGTTACTGGTTTCTGGATACACATTTTATGATGGTCTCCCTGCTTGAACAAGATCCTCTCTGACCTTTAGCTTCTAGGTATTCATTTAAACTACACTGAAGAGCCAAAGAAACTGGTACACCTGTCTCATATCGTGTAACACCCTGCGAGCACCCATAAGTGCCACAACATGACATGACATGGACTTGAAACTGTCTGAAGTAGTGCTGGAGGGAACTGACACCGTGCATCCTGCGTGACTGTCCATAAATCCGTACGAGTACGGGCGAAGGGGGTGCAGATCTCTTCTGAACAGCACACTGCAAGGCATCCCAGATATGCTCAATAATGTTCATGTCTGGCGAGTTTAGTGGCCAGTGGAAGTGTTTAAACTCACAAGAGTGTTCCTGGAATCGGAATCACTCTGTAGCCATTCTGGACGTGTGGGCTGTCGCATTGTCCTACTGGAATTGACCAAGTCCGTCAGAATGCACAATGGCCATGAATGGATGCTGGTGGTCAGACAATAGGTGTTCCCTGTCAGAATCATGCCACTGCAGCTGCACATACCCCACACCATTTCAGAGCCGCCACCAGCTTGAACAGCCCCTGCTGACATGAAGGGTCCATGGATTCATGAGGTTGTCTCCATCTGCTCGATGCAATTTGAAATGAGACTCTTCCAATCAGGCAACATCTTCCCAGTCATCAACAGTCCAGTGTTGGTGTTGACAGGCCCAGGCGAGGCGTAAAGCTTTATATCATCAAGTCATCAAAGTACACGAGTGGGCGTTTGGCTCTGAAAGCCCATATCAGTGATGTTTTGTTGAATGGTTTGCACGCTGAGCTTTGTTGATGGCCCAGCACTGAAATCTGCAGCATTTCGTGGAAGGGCTACACTTCTGTCACATTGAACGATTCTCTTCAGTCGTCATTGGTCATGTTCTTGCAGGATCTTTTCCCGGCTGCAGTGATGTCGGAGATTTGATGTTTTACCGGATTCCCGATATTCTCGGCACACTCGTAGAATGGCCGTACGGGAAAATCCCCACTTCATCGCTACCTCGGAGATGCTGTGCCTCATTGCGCGTGCGTCGACTATAACATCACGTTCAAACTCACTTAAATCTTGATAACCTGCCATTGTAGCAGCAGTAACCGATCTAACAACTGCGCCAGATACTTGTTGTCTTATATAGGCGTTGCCGACCACAGCGGCGTTTTCTGCCAGTTTGTATATCTCTGTATTTTAATACGCATGCCTGTGCCACCTTATTTGGCACTTCAGTGTATATATGGCTAAGGAGACTAAATAACGTTTTAATTTGTTTCTGAAAGTAGACGTCCTTTCAGTGCTTTTTATTCTAGATGGGAGTTTATTGCTTAAACTGTATCCAGGGTTTATAGGATCTTCTTAGGATAAGTTGACCTGCTTCCTGTGTAGATGGTCATCGTATTTCCCTTCTGTATTTGTGTGTATCTCTCTTCAGTACCGAGCGAGGTGGCGCTGTGGTTAGAAAACTGGACTCGCATTCGGGAGGACGACGGTTCAATCCCGTCTCCGGCCATTCTGATTTAGGTTTTCCGTGATTTCCCTAAATCGCTTGAGGCAAATGCTGGGATGGTTTCTTTGAAAGGGCACGGCCTATTTCCTTCCCCATCCTTCCTTCACCCAAGCTTGCGCTGCGTCTCTAATGACCTCGTTGTCGACGGGACGTTAAATACTAATCTCCTCCTCCTCTCTTCAGTAGGATAGTACTATTTGCTTTCACGTGTATAATTGTTTTGAATAATTTTTTGGATGGTTATCATTAACATCAGGGACTTTGATTGCAGCCTCAGTAGGCCAGAAGGAACATGTTGGTTCGAAACTAATCGCCAAAATATATATATAATGCAAGTGTGGCAGATTTGTAATAATTCATGGAATTCAACATTACCCCACTTACATCCTCTAACCCCGCAGTGGCCACACTACTTAGCCCTATGGTCCTAAGGAAAGCAACAAACTTTACTTATCACACAACCGAAATCACTAACCTCAAATAAAATTAAGCACATTTTAAAATATTATTGTCTCTGTAAGTGTTTTTCTTCGTTACTATGCAGGGCAGCTACACTGTTCAGAAGCTTTTAGTTTTAGTTGACGTTTTCAGATACGGCTCTTAATTGCTAGATGCGAATTATTATAATAAAGCTGCGAACCGCGGGTCGCACGAATTCTTAATTCGGACCGGTTACGGCCCACGGGCCGCAGTTTAACGACCACTATGCTAGCCCCAAGTATTTGTTTTACTATTTCTATAAGCCTTTTAATACATATTTCAAGTAAGACATATCATAAACGCAAAATCTGATTAATGTTAAGGATAATAAAAAGTGGTATATGATAAATTGTGTACTGCATATGTTTGGACGACGATCGATCGCCATAGATTTTGTTTTTTGTTTACAGCTGTGTGCAACATGGCTCCATGGTAGAGGTGGGCCAAACGGTTATTCTGGAGTAACCGTTATCACAGTTCCAGTTATTCTTTGATAACCGTTATCGTTAACGGTTATTAATAACTGCCAAGTTATTTTTCGCTAGCGAATACCGATAACTCCGACAGTTAAATAACGACGTAGTTGGAATCCATCAGTTTAGTTATCAGTATAACTGCGAGTAGTGTGAAATAGCAGGAATGTCGTATGAATCGTGTCATAACCTCAGCTTATTAACTCCGGGTACATTTTAGGTGATGTTAGAACGATTATTAGTGTTTCAGATTATATGTTTGTAGGTTATCGGTCGCTATTAGAAATATTATCTTCGCAGCTGCGACAGAAAGTACGCGGAACTTCGCCAAAGCACTGTTTAAGTAAAATGTTAACAACGTGCGTTTTTAAGTATGAAGTAATATGTAAACTGAGTACTGTAGGTTAAATTCGAAGCTTAATTTCTTGTGCTGCTCACATAATAGAATAAAGTGTACAGCCTTGTAATACAACAAAATATACGTAATGTGACAGATTCGTTTACTCCTGTGCTGTAAAAGCTAGTCCTATTGGGGAAAGTGTGAGTACGCGAATCCAAGTTTTATGTCAGATTTGCAAAATGCTCGATTTCTCCAGCGACAGCATGTTTATAACATATGAAGACATGCAGATCGAAAAGGTTGACAGTGTTACATTTCTGGGATTACAACTCGATAATAAATTCAGTTGGGAAGGGCATACCACATTTTTTCATTCTATTATTTCATAAGGGAACATATTTTGTGGTAACTCATCAAACGTAGCAAAAGTTTTTCGCATGTAAAAGCGTGTAATAAAAATCGTTTGTGGTATCAATTCAAGAACATCATGTAGGAACCTGTTCAAGGAACTTTGTATTCTAACCACTGCTTCCTAGTATATTTATTCCTTAATGAAATTTGTTACAAGTATTTCCAACCAATAGCTTAATACATAATATCAGTACTAGAAATGGGAACAGCAATCTACATAAAGACCTAAAATTACTTACCTTGGTCCAAAAGGGGTCTAATATTCAGGAACATGCATTTTCAATAAGCTGCCAGCAAGTCAGCAACCATTAAAAACTTGGTTTCAGATAAGGCACGGTTTACAGTGTGTTTGAATGACTATTTGATACATAAGTGTCTGATTCCACCCATCATCAACATGCCGGAAATGTCTATTTTAAGTGTGTCTATGACGTCACTACATACACATGGCAACAAACACGAAGATACATATAAATAATACAATAACATTTCCCACCAAAAATACAATCAAACCAATGGGACAACTGCGGGAAGTTGGGGGTTTTAGGGTGAGGACAAGCTAGTAAAAAAAACACACCAGGATCCCAAAACACAAAATGAAGAACAAAAAGAAAAAAAATACAGCATTCTGCTACACCAACAAAAATCTGCAGGAATCGGACACTTCCCTTGAACAATATAGGTCAACTATAGGTGACCATACCAAAACACCAATACCCATAACTAAAAGTACGGAAATTGGAATCAGACATTTCCCTTGACCTACATAGGTCAACCTCAGATGACGATACTAAAACATCAACACACACAATTATGAAAATGGGAATCGGTCATTATCCGGTGACCTATATAGGTCCACCACAGCTACTGATGCCAAAAAACCAACACCTACAACTGCGAAAAATAAAACCACAATCCCAAAAGTCCACAAATCAATCATCCCTACATAAATTAAATCACATTCAATACTTCATAAATACACAAAACATCACAGCTAGAAAAAAAAAAAAAAAAAAAATTAATCACCACCAGCAAATTCCGGCACTGCAACCTAGATCGACAGCCCCTCTCCCCCCCCCCCCCCCCCCCCACACACACAAAAACCAACTCATAAACACCGTGCCGTAATGACATTCACACACCACAACACCTTTTCGTCGAAGCAGACGGGTGGAATCAGACGCTTCCAGTGACCCCTCCTTCTACTCTGTAGATGAATATCGTAACAGAGACTGATAGACCAGCTCAGGTAAAAATTCTGCTATATTTCAGTTTTGACAGCACTTGGTTGCAACAGTCAAGATCGGGTATTCTGTGTACGATAAATTTATTAAAAGTACGTAACTGTGTTTTATTCTGTCAGTGTGCCAATTCTGTAAATATTAGCAGTTACTGTGATATATTCACGTATTTTGACAATCTCCTGACAAATGATGAGGATAATAATTATTATATTCCACTGTATTATGTTATACTTTCTGACATGTTATTTGTCATTCGCGATGGCCAGCGGCTATTTCCGTAGCAGTACGAAAATATTTGTTCGCTCCAGTTACTATCCTCTCTGGAAATATCACCTGGAACTACGACCTTTAACTGGAGTCACCGAGTCAGGAACGTCTAGACACACAGTTATTCCGTTACCAGCTTCCAGGTTATCTGTGGTGGTAGCCCGATAACTACCAGAGAACTAGAACTACGAGCCAATAACGATAACTGCCAGAGGAGAATACCGGCTCTGACAGTTATTTCCATAGTCGCTCGAATTCCTTAGTAACTTTCCTTGTACTACCCGTCCAAGCTAAATTAACACGTAAGGCGGTGGCTTAAGGGAACGACCGTACTTGTTAATGCCTGTACTGCAGCTCCTATCAGCCACGGCTCGGACATTAACTTTATTTAATTGTTTATTCTAAAAGTAACGAAGGCCCACGAAATAGTACACAGTTCTTATCAACAGATGGCGCGCAGTCTCACAGTTATTCCCATGGTCTATAGAACGCCTTCCAAATGCGCAGTACGATCTTCGGTCAACAGATGGCGCGAGGCATTGTTGACACTAAACAGTTATTGAAATAACTGCCAGAATCAGAGGAACGGTTATCGCAGTAACCGTTACTTCTCAGTAACCGGTTATTTCTATCAGTTACGTTATTTTTTGCCACCTCTACTCCATGGCCTAACTTTGATTATGTACTTTGGCCGGCGGGAGGTAGCTTTTGGAGCGTGAAACGTGGAATCGTTGTTTATAAGTGTTAAGTGTATTGCATTTCTGCGCTATATGCGCTGTAACATTAGTTACTAGTTTCGCAATGGGCAGACCAGGTAATTACACTTAATTTCACCCAGTAAATACGTTTCATAAGTGTCTAAATAACACCACGTGTTCGCCGGCAAACATTTGTGTCATTGAGCACATAGATTCCCCCGACACTAAAAGTTTATTTAATTTCCACATGTATAGGCTTCAGTATATGGATAAATTGGCGAAGAAAATTGGGAACATTTATGCTAGTCAGAGTTTGAGTTCCTTGTACACATATTTCAAAATTGTGAAGCTGGAAACAAACCAAAACATTAAATTACTCCTCCTGAGGTTGTTATAAAGTTTTCATTAATTTTGAATATTGCTATTTTCAACAGACTGACGTCGACTCAATCATTTGATGTGTTAAAACATCTAGTGTGGAGTACGATTCAATGTATAACATTTACATGAGGATAGTTTGCATTCCTCTTGATCCATTTTGTTTATTTTTTAAAGGGGACTGTTTATGTACTGGAATGTTTACATTACGGCGTAAGTCATCAAAACTTCTTGTGGATAAATTAATTTTTTCCTTCCCAGATCACACAAAGATTGCGTGATTGATAGTGTTGCATTTCACCGTTCAGTATTTATGCACGTTTCTGTTGGAACTGTGATTATTTATAACAAACTTCAAAAGATAGTGTACAGGCTATAAGGTCCCTACAGCTTGTCCCATGATACCAGCATTAGTTTTTTTTAAATCGTTCATTATTATATGTCAGTGTACTTGATTTCGCGAAATAAGTTAGGTATGACATTTTTATACGGAATTTTAATGCGAAAATGACGTTCAGTGCTTAGTTTATTTCTGTTAACCACTAAATATCGATTGAATGCCATGTGGTAATATTTATTTGAGTGAAACATGCAGCAAAATAATTTTATTGCTCTCAAAATTTCCACTGAAATGTACAGTCCTAAATATTTTATAGAAATGTGGATTATTAGAGTCTAAATATTGATTTTAAATGTTGTGATATTTTGTGGAGAAAGAACTATGAGTTGCACTAAATAATGATGGATAAGGTACTTTCTATGTAACTACTCACAGTCTTGGAGGAGAAAGACTGCTGGGGCTTTGATCCTTTGACTTCCTGCCAACTGTTTGAATCCTGGTTATTAGTAAATGACTGACTCTGCCACTTATCTGTGCTACTTTTCTGTGTTGTGTGTATTAAAAGAACTCTTATCTGTGTTACATGCTGGCTGCTGAAACATTCACAGCTCATAAATATTTGTCAGTAAGGAAGATATTTATTTCTCTAATGCACAACTGTTGCAGGTTTCTCTCCAAGAGGTGGTGGACGCGGTGGCTTTGGTGGAAGAGGTGGTGGGGGTGGCTTTGGTGGAAGAGGTGGCGGCGGCGGTGGTGGTTTTGGTGGTAGAGGGGGTGGCCGTGGAGGTGGAGGGCGAGGTGGATTTGGTCGCAGTCCAGGAGGCCGCGGAGGAAGAGGTGGTAGGGGTGGTGGTGAGTATAGAGTATTTTTTTTATTTATTTATTTTAAATCACTCGAAGGTTAAACATGAGCATTTCAATCATTTCAATTTTTGTGAGTTTTCTCACTTGGAAATTTATGACGTTTTAATACTGTGTCATTTTGTGTCTTTTAGATAATGATCTCATTTATTTAAATTGTGGGTGCTAACTTTTTACTTAAGCTGTTAAATTCAGCTGAGGAATTACTATATTTTCATATTGTTATATGTTGTTACTTCTTAAGTGTTCTGGATATCTGTTTAATTGGAATTACATACCTGCATCAGAGTAATTCATCATTTGGACGTATTGTAAAGCAATGAATTTTGATTTGTGTTTGCTGCAAAGCGTCACACAAGTTTCCATTAGCCTGGCAGACTGGTATATATCCTACCACTCCATTTGGAGTGTTTGCTCATGTTGTTTCCAATTTCCTAGGTGGTTTTAAGGGAGGCAAGACAGTTATAATCGAACCACATCGACATGAGGGTGTGTTTATAGCAAGAGGGAAAGAAGATGCTCTGGTCACAAAGAATATGGTGCCTGGTGAATCAGTGTATGGAGAGAAAAGAATTGCAGTTGAGGTTGGTATTTATTTAATTTTTTATTTGTTGGATTTTAATCGTAGGAGGGCTCTAGTATCCAACTTTTAATTAAAGTCCGTAGTGCATGTAATAAAATCAGAATTCACATACCATGTATTTTTTAAAACAGTCTTGCAGTGTTGTTGCCAAAACAAGAAAATAATATTCAACATTTCTTATAAACTTGATTTGTGAGCTATGTTAAATGTTTATGCATAATTAATGTAAATCTGTAGGACATTCCCGGATAATGAATCTGTTTGCAGTGTTGAAAATAAGCTTATGTGCTTTTTGGTCATAATTTTTGTGTTTGCCTCATTAAATGATAGATGATATAGATGTGTACTCATTTATTTGTGATACGTTAGTAATTCCATTAAAGAAATTATTTTAGTATCTGGGCAGATAAAAAATTTGCAAGTAGTCACTACATAGCTGAACAGTCACCCTTTTCTGTTCTTCTGATTGCAGCTTTTGGAGGTAGCATTTGGGTGACAGTAGCGTTTTTATATACCTTTATTGGGCCTCCTGCCACTGTAGCACAATAAACTGTAAAAATAAAAAACGCATTTTTGAGAGGCAACCAAAAACGACCCAACTGCTCATGGGAATCCTAGAAATAGAAACCTATTTGCAAAAAAGAAAACCCAGCAAATATATGTGACAGTGAAGAATATTAATGTACAGCTTCAGTTGCAGTAATTGCGCTTGTGCTGTTACATCCAAGTCTAACCATACCCTCAAGTATCGCAATATTTAAATCATGACATATTTGGGGGAAAAACCACATCTAGTATTCTACAGTTGTGGATGCTGACTGTATGTTTAGTGTATTATGTCTTATTTCTTGTATGTGGTGGCTTGGGTCATGTTGTTTATCGAAGTTAGGGTCGACAGACGCGTCCGATCCAACACGTCAGCTTTGACCCGTGACGTAAGGGTGTTGTGTGTGACGTCATGACGGCACGGAGTTTGGTTTGAGTGTGGCTGTCTCCAGTTCTGTTTTATCTTATTTTATTTACTTTTCTGATCTGTTCGTTCTATCTTGTGAGATTTTTTTTTTAAATTTAAAAACACTTATTACTTATTTTAATTATCTGTTTCCTCGAATTTCTGTTTTAGTTTATTATATTTATCTTTCTGATCTGTTCGTTCTATCCCGTGAGATATTTTTTTTTTTTTTTTTTTTTTTTTTTTTTTTTTTTTTTTTTTTTTTTTTTTTTTTTTTAAAGACAAAAAACACTAATCAGCTACTGAAGCAAGTTTATCTTCTATGGGCTGCAGGGGTTACGACCCCTGGGGAGGTGGGTGGGTATTCATGCAGGGCTGTCTTCACTTACATGTTGTAGCTACGCAAGGCGTCTAAATTTGTTTATATTTAGCTTGCCCCCCACCCAAAACACCCCATTTCCCGCGCTTGTCCCGTTAGTGTCATTAGGCTTCTTGTGGAAAGTGTGTGTGTTTGTTTTTGTTTCCGCCATGTTTGTGACGTCATGGGTCAAAGCAGACGGGTGGGATCGGACGCTTCCGTATTTCCCAAAGTTATGTAGATCTTTTGAAAAGCCAATCAATGGGGGGGGGGGGGGGTTGTATTTCTCTCTCTCTCTCTCTCTCTCTCTCTCTCTCTCTCTCTCTCTCTCTCTCTCACACACACACACACACACTTTTTTGTGAGATTGTGGTGACTATGATCTGTATTGTAGCTGTGGCCTAGGATATGTTGGAAGGTGAAAGCTTCATTCTGAGAGTAGGCAGAGCAACTAAATGCCTCATGGCAGTCTAACACTTTCCATTGTTGCAGTTATTTCCTTGATCAAAAATGCCTGTTTTCGAACTTTAGAGTGATATTTGCAAGAACCTCATATGTTTGAAGATTTTAATAACAAGAATATTCCCATAGCAGTCCCATTACTTCCTTCTCTCTCTCTCTCTCTCTCTCTCTCTCTCTCTCTCTCTCTCTTTCTTTTTATGAACCACAAGTCATTTTTCAGGCACTTATCTCCATCATGTTAATGACATTGTTAATCTATTGCTGCAATATTGTGTTGTTAAATAAACCCATATCCTCATTAATTCTGGAAAAATCACATTTCCTTTTATGCTTTCTTGGCTTTAACGAAAGTACAGAATTTCTGATTCTGTCAGTTAAAATACTTGCGAGTTTTTATTTGCACATAAGTTCAGTACTATGCGGCAGATAAATTTCTACCTATATGTGATTTTAGCGGCATTTTTGTGATGAGTTTAGTTTTATAGGTAGTTATTTTTCTTCTGTTTGCTTTACAAAAGCCACAGTTTCTTAGCCAGAAGATCAAAAATAAGTACCACATTGTATTAATTATGACTCCCATATTCCAGTGCCAATTGTGTAGTGTGTGCACAAATAACTTACAAGGGGAGGCCGCCAATTGTGAAATTCAGATTCGATTCATACTACGCATAATAAAAGCTCATGGCCAGAGGTATAATGTGGCAAAGCACCAAGATGCACTTCTCAGCCGTTGTCGAGAAAATCGACAGTTAAAAGAAACCGTTGCGGTGAAATACACTCTACGATTAATAGTTTTCTACAGCGTCGTAGCGCAGCAGTAAGCGCACCGGTTCGTAATCCGAAGGTCGCCGGATCGAATCTCGCGCCATGCAATTTTTTTTATTATTAGTTTTTTGTAATTCAAATATATATATATACTATTAATGAATTGCTTATGCATGTTGGTGAAGGCGGATCACTCTCCAATTGTACCGCCTCCATTTTTCCGTTTTTTTTAACAGGGTGTACCAAAGCTCTCCCGTCCGCACTGATTTTCGACAATGTTATAAGTTGCGCTAGGGACCGCATCTACCTTCTTTCGAAGTTAGCAGGCAACTACGCTGTTATGCGGCGGCTCGTTTTGGCCCATTCAACATCAGTCCTTCAAGTGTAACGAGCGAGTAACGGAGTTTATATTTCATACCTGCCACAGCGAATTTGTGTTCGTGAGGTCTCTATTCTAATTCGAACTTTTGACTTACGCTATAGGTATTCGTTTAACTATACGTGGTTAACATTATGAAGACAATTAATAACATTTGTGAAATACAACTTTGTTTGCGGAAAACATAATGATGTTCGAAGTCGCCAGTTTTTCCACGACAAACGACTTTCAACAACTTATTATATGCATAATTGTTGCAACTGATTGCCGGGAATGATGTCTGTGTGTGTGTGTGTGTGTGTGTGTGTGTGTGTGTGTGTGTGTGTTTATACACACATTTGAATTACAAAAAACAAATATTAAAAAAAAAGTTGCATGGTGCGAGATTCAATCCGGCAACCTTCGGATTACAAACTCGAGCCCTTACCGCTGCGCCACGACGCTGTGAAAAATTACTAATCGTAGAGAGTATTTCACCGCAATGGTTTCTTTTAACTGTCGATTTTCTCGACAACGGCTGAGAAGTGCATCTTGGTGCTTTGCCACATTACACCTCTGGTCATGAGCTTTTATTATGCGCAGTATGAATTGAATCTGAATTTCACAATTGGCGGCCTCCCCTTGTTAGTGTCTCTGCACAGATAGCATGCTAGCAAAAGGTACAGTAGTAGTGGTAGTGAGTGGGGGGGGGGTTCATTGTAAATGGCAGCTCTACAGTATGGAAGGTGCAGTTCAACTAACTGAAGCACTTATCTTTCATAATAGAATAATTTAAGTTCAGAAGTTTCAGACTAAAAGTATCACGGGAAAGGGTCGTCACATGAATAGCTAAGATGGCAACGAGGGGGTGGACTTCCTTAGCAGCTGTGACAGGAATTGATTCTGTATATGGGCCAAGTTATTTTTCCTGAGCATTATGTATTTAAAAAAAGTTAATGTGTACAAAGTTATTTCAGCCTATGAAAAACCAGTATATCTGCATTTGTAGTGGAAGACAAGGATAAAATATCCATTTAGTATATTTATATTTTCTCTTGGTGTGTTAATGTTTGTTTACATGATACATTCTACTTTCTGAAGGATGTGGTTAAAGAAAAATTTGAGACTTGAATCATATTGTTTGAGGTGTCAGACCGTCCTGAGTTTTTTAAAGTGGAATATATTTCTTATGTATAAAATCTTTGTAATGTTATGGGCCTCTCTGAGGTTTATTTAACAGTTCGTCCAAAAACAAAAACCGAGCGAGGTGGCGCAGTGGTCACTGCCGGCGGCATGCTTCCCCGCCCTTCCCTAATCTGATGAGACCGATGACGTCACTGTCTGGTCTCCTTCCCCAAGCAGCACAACACACAAAATCACCACCATATGATTTAGAGGGTAAAAATCGTAGAGGGAGACCAAGAGATGAATACACTAAGCAGATTCATATGATGTAGGTTGCAGTAGGTACTGGGAGATGAAGAAGCTTGCGCAGGATAGAGTAGCATGGAGAGCTGCATCAAACCAGTCTCAGGACTGAAGACCATAACAACAATAACATGATACTGCCATCACCATTGGCTTCGTCTGCCCTATCCAAGGACACTGCATTCCCCACCCTTTCATTCATGTGATCACCTTTTCCCTGGGAAGCCAGTTAAACATATTGCTCACATACTCATGATAGGTACCCATCATACCAGACAAACATAATTTAACTACAGTGAATGTTAAAAAAACGTTTTGTTAACAGAGAAAGTGTAAGTGTGTTTTACTGTAGTTGAAACTTTCAAGCAATACTCACTTTACATGAATTCTTTTGTTTCTTCTAGCAATTCAGAAAAGATCTTTCTTGGTCCACCCATTCGTCCTGCAATATGCTTTCCTTCTGGTTATGCCTGCAATTATGTCTTCCATCCAGTCTGTTAAATTTGTTTATTGTCTCTCTCTCTCTCTCTCTCTCTCTCTCTCTTTCTCTCTCTCCTAGTAATCATCATTCATCTATCCATTATTTGCTGAGCAACCATAAATCCTAGGTCTCACTGTTGTAATTTTAAACTGGTAATACAGACTAATTGTAGGCTTACATTTTCAAAACTTTCAAAACTTATTTTTCAAAATCACATTTTTGTATCAGAACCCTGGCCTATTTTTGCTTTTACACATGTCTTTTTGCTGTCCATCCAGTCCTCTTCATCTACCCTAAATACAAAAACCGCTCAAGAGAACCTATAACTTAATTGTTATTTTATAACAACGAGAATAATCAGTTTTTGACAATATAATGTAACTCAATAGATAGAAAGGTCTACTCACCAAACGGTGGCAGGGCAGTGGTAGAAGGGTTGAAGGGGAAGGGAGAGGTGTTCTGTTATTGAGTTGTTATTTTGTACTTTTCCTTTCCATTTTGTTCATCGTGATATTCAGTTTACTTTCAAATAGATACAGTGAACTTGTTCAATTCAGTTATTATTATTTTGAGTTAATCTGCACTAGAGGAAACAAATATAGTGTCATTAGCGAAATTAGTGTGGTAGAGATAGGTTCCATTAACCTGTATTCCTTCTTTGGTTGCCCAGTTTAAGGGTTTGCAAATTTCCTCTAGAGTCGTTGAAAATAGTTTTGGTCAGGCGAAGCTTGTAACTACAGACTGTAAGGCAGAGTTACACACACACACACACACACACACACACACGCCAGTTAACTCCGTGTAGCATAGATTTGGGATGTGGTTTGTATGGTTCTATGGAGTACAGCCGTTACGGGCTTCTAGAGTGCCCGACTAGCTGCACCTAAGAGGGTCAGGCGAACATCCACTACTTACTACAAAAGGGAATGAATATAATCGCTGAACTTTTGCCATGAAGTCGTGTACCTAAATCTCTCTTTAGTAGCTTGATGATTCATTAATTGACATTAATATTAATGATTTGATAGTATTGAAGAACATTTTTTCTTGTACTGAGATTTCTAGCCATGGTAGTGAAGTCTTGCTAAATTTGTAGATGTCTCACTAGAATGAACTAGAGTACAGTAACATAAATGTCAGCATCTGGCAATAGTTTCACAAAAGCCTTGCCAGCTAGTTCCTTACCGTATTTAGTCAAATCTAAGCCGCACCTGAAAAATGAGACTCGAAATCAAGGGAAAAAAAATTTCCTGAATCTAAGCCGCACCTGAAATTTGAGACTCTAAATTCAAGGGGAGAGAGAAGTTTTAGGCCACACCTCCAAATCGAAACAAAGTTGGTCCATTGTAATATGAGACACAATTTAGGTCGAAGGAATGATGATACAGCTACAGTAGTTTGGTTCGAGTCGTAAGCTTAGCAGTTAAGCTTTGCCAGGTAGCCATTGCTATGCCTCAGGCGCTCTCCATATTTATACGGGTACCCTTGCTTTTTCACGTGCTTCGTCTGGTTTGAATTGATTGCTTATTTTTCTTTGATCTGATAAGTACCGTTCTCTTTGTTATAGGTTTTTACGTCATTCTAAGCCGAAAATGCATTATTGTACTGAAACAAGGAATCGTCTCATTGGCGAAACAATGGCAAGAGACTGCTATTTGTTGTTACTTAAACTGCTGCTTTCTTTGATAGTGATCAACAAGAACCAAATAATAGACTGCGTATGATAGAAGATGTTCTGAACGAGAGTTTAGCGAAAATTTTTCTCCGTTTGAAAATCTTTGCAGATGCCTCTTTAGTACATTACATTCTGCACAGAAATTAGTCATATTAGATTTAAAAATCTAGTCAATTGCCGTGATTCATTTCTGACTGTATCACTATTAGGCATAAGAATAATACAAATATAAACATGACATGATATGTATATTCTTCCGTGTTTGCTGTTGTCTCACTCTAGTTTCGTAGTTCATTAGGCAGACAGGATTTAAATGAGATAGCAGCAAACACGAAAGAATACATGGCGAAATGCTTATATTCGTATTAATCTTATGCTGAAGAGAATACTGCATGTGATTCACAATTCATAAGAGTTCCTGTTAGCAACCACCTCTTCTCACAGGTAGGAAAGAATTCAGAACCTAGAGTTGGCCATATTGACAAGCCAAGACCATTTACAAGATGTATTGAAGGTGGTCTTGTGACAAACATCCCAAACCGTCTTGCTGGTCGGATTTTCGTAGTACATTGAAATGCTGCTACATTCGAAGATGAGCAATACGGAATTTCTATTTACTTTGTTGGGGAAGTATGAAAATGCAGTGGTCGAAACTCGGGGCAGAGAAAAAAGCTCGTCTCCCACCTTTTTTAACTGACGCAGAGGTTTTGGCGCCAGTATTTAATATTTATCTTTGTGCTTGCAAAGCATGCCTGTGTAGTGCTACATATATTCGACGGCAGAAGTTAATTGTGGCGGCACCTACCAACATTTTTCAGAACTTCCGCTTACTTTGCACTCAATTCTAAGCCACAGGCGGTTTTTTGGATTACAAAAACCAGAAAAAAAGTGCAGCTTGGATTCGAGTAAATACGGTACTTGCTAATGATGTTTGCATAATAGTTAATTACTGGCTAATTTCTTTTTGTAATTCGAAGTGCGTTTTGATGATACTGCTATGGTCATACATCAAAATGGAACATTGCATGAGGACTTATTAGTTGCATTGGAGATATTAAACTGCAGTTGAAGCAGGTGCAATAATTGTTATGAAGACACAGTATTTTGGTCTTGGTCCAATTGGCTATGCCTTAAGATAACATCATGCACAAAAAGTTCAGAATTATGCTGGCAAAAGCAGCTGAACTGGGGAAGTCCAAGTAGATACGTTGCACAAATTTTCATGCAAGGTGTTCTGATCTTATTTCCTGCCTTTGGATAAGGTAAATTTCTGTTGAAGATGGAATTTCACGTGCCTTCATTATTTATTTCTTATTCTTCTTTCATGCAGCTTGCATTGTTTTCAGGAAGGAGAAACAAAGATTGAGTACAGAGTATGGAATCCATTTCGCTCGAAGCTTGCAGCTGCTATATTGGGAGGTGTTGATCAAATCCACATGCCACCAGGAAGCAAAGTGCTCTACTTAGGTGCTGCTTCAGGAACAACTGTATCCCATGTATCTGATGTTGTTGGACCGGTATGTATTAGTGTGTGCTGAAATATGTAGAATTGCATTTTATCTCACATTAGATTTAAATTAATTGAGCTTATGCAGATAATTTTTGTTAATAATGTTTTATCTGTGTAATTTTTTTTCCTTCCTTCGGTGTTGGACAAAGCCAGTTGTTTTTATGCTCTACTCTCCTGTATGTTAAATCTCAGATAAATTGTTACATGCAGTTATGTAATACATTATAAATAAGTGCATATTTTTTGTGGCTGGTGTTATGAGTCTAAGTTTCCAGTCAGTCTTACATTTAAATTTCTCTCTCTCTCTCTCTCTCTCTCTCTCACACACACACACACACACACACACACACACACACACACTTAATGACCACTGTCAGTTATTGAAATACCGTTTGCAAAAGTCAAATTGTTACTTGCTTGGAAACCTGAAATCATACCATCAAAGATGCAAATTATGCTATTTTATTTACCATTAACATATTTTTTGTTGATTTTCAGTGGAATTCTCAAATTTTATGTTAAAACTGTGCAATATTATTATTTGCGAAACGTTCACATTGGCTACCAAATATACACTGGCTAAGGTGACGAACATACAAGAAAATGTGTGTTGTTTATTTTATTTTGTCGATGGTGCAAATGCTATTTTTTCCCCCCCAAAGTTGCACTGTAGTCCAAGTCCTTAGTTAACAGTGATTAGAATTATTTGGCTATCATTATATTTACTTTGGCACTTGCATCGCAATTTTTATGGGCAAATAATACTGTTGTGAAATTGTAGCCATATCTCTTCTTTTGAACATAAGTGAGCTGAACTGTTGGCAACCATGTGCTTGAAGCATAGTGTTGCCAAATAAGTTATGTCAGTGATAGTTATCTTCATTACCTTCCTTCCAAGTGTTTGGCCTCTTGACCTGTTGTGGTTTCATTGAGAAGTTCTCCTGCCAATTTTTCGTTTGTTGGCCCAGCAGTTTTACACTGTTGGGGTGGTAGTGTATCATTGATTTTGAAGCCCTCTTTGAACTCATTTGTTGTAGATATTCTCATCAGTTGTTTTGGTAGTTTTGAATATAATGTGCGATGGATTCCATCTTCATTCCTTTTGTGATCCCATTTGGTGTAAAAGCTATACATTTCAAGTGTTTCATTTTATAGGTGACCCTTTTTTCGCATCTTTTGCCTTTATTGCCCTGGTTTCGTTGCCATAGCACAGGTCTTGTTAAGATTTTATGCACACTGGACTCGCATTCGGAAGGACGACGGTTCAATCCCGCGTCCGGCCATCCTGATTTAGGTTTTCCGTGATTTCCCTAAATCACTCCAGGCAAATGCCGGGATGGTTCCTCTGAAAGGGCACGGCCGACTTCCTTCCCCATCCATCCCTAATCCGATGAGACCGATGACCACGCTGTCTGGTCTCCTTCCCCAAAAACCAACCAACCAAGATTTTATGAAGGTGTATTCTGGTGTACTTGTGGACTACGGAAGATTTCATTAAATGACTCCCATAGTTGTTGAATACATAGTATTTTTCAACTAAGTGTTTCTCCCTTAAAAGATATTTATAGGCAAAATGTGTGAATGTGTTCATTCTTTCTAGAATTTCATTTGTGAAACAGATGTTCCATTGTACTCTGGGTATTTTCCATAGGAAGCCATAATTTTGTTCGTTTCGGTGTTTATGTCCATGCTATATTTCTCAGATATAAGCTGTAAGATATGCTGTAGGTCAGCCTCTGAAAATGCTATGAGAGCTAAATCATCTGCAAAAATAAAGCATTAAACTTTGTGTTTCTTTGATTTGAATGAAGCCATGTGGCATTTGTCTCCACTCTTGGATGATTTTATTCGTATAAATAATAGGAAAGAGTGGTGAAAGTCCACATTCCTGCCCCAATTGTGCATGTGTTCTGCCCCACTTAGAGGATTTGTTCTCTTTCTTGACACACATTTTCATTATGCTACTTTGACAGTAACAACACTAGGTATGACTCTTTGTAAATAGTGCTCATCTAGAGCCATGGTGGAAAGGAACGCTTCTCATTGGCAGATCAGATGGGAGGAACACCCACTAAATTAATTAACTTCTTGTGGTTGGTGTTTACAGCCATGTACAATTTTGTAAATGACATCATAGTCACCTTTAACAGTAAAAGTTATTTATTTGCACCGTTAATTCCGTCATGTGGCAATTATCAACTGGTATAACTGTGCTTTAGTACATGGCAAAATCTAAAAATCTTCTGATATATATAAATGTCATTGTCAGAGCTCTATTTTGGGTCTTTCAACATTCTTAGTTTCTTTAATACAAATCACATCAAATCATTACTCGTGTACACTGTCCACATGTTAACTTAACATGTTTATCTGGCCTATCTTGTCTAGAGTTTTACTAACTAAATTAAACATTAAAAGGTGCAGCATGCCTCTCCAGGCTTCTTTTGACACTTGAAACCAATTATGCCTAGTTGATATTGCTTTGTCCATTTTTACTCAGTTTTGTCGATTTCAAGGGCAATAAACAGCCATTAGGTGTCAGCTTTTGAAAAGCAGTAGCCAGTTTTACTTGGCTGGCTACAAGTCCCTCCAGCATTGAGACGTGATTAACCTCTCCAGTGTTAGATGACTCATTAATTTATTACAATCTTGATTGGAAATTAAAATATCGTGAATACAGGAGGGAGAACTGCAGTCAACTTACATTAAACAAATCCCACATTTACATTGTTGTCAATCTCTACATCATGTGGCGTTGTGCAAAATTCGGTGCTTGCATGAATTTGTTCGGTTATGAAGTGCCCCCATGAATTAGGAACTCTCAACTACAGTCGTAGAGGTGGATTTTATATATGTTGCCTATGCTGTGCTTGAGGGACAGGCTGGCAGTCAATTCAATATCTGACAATATGCTAGTCAAATGATACTAAACTATATCATTTATTGTAGCAACAAGTGTGTTATCACTCCATCACACAAATTATGTATGGTAAAATTGCTTCATGAGTGTTTATCTTCTTAAGAAATTTGCTAAATTAATAAAGTTAACACACTCTACTACATCGATTTCACTTGCTACTTTTTCCTTAATTTTTGTTCATGATTAATAGTATTTTCCCATATTATTTTTGTCATCAAGTGCCGACTGGTTTTGGTTTGTAATAAGTCGTCGTTATCTGTTGCATTCCCTGCATACAAAGAAAATAGCTCAGTTATTAAAAGTATTGTGATAGTAAAAATGTAGCAGGGAAAAGGAACACCGACGTTTAAAATGTGAGGTGGACAGAAAGTGCAAAATGGCTGAACAGGAATGGTTTGAGAACATATGAAAGACTGTAGAAGTGTCCATAAATCGGAAAAAATTAAAAATAACCATAGAGAAAAGGGAAGCAACTGCATGAACACCAAAAGCTCAGATGGCCAGCCACTACTAAATAAAGAAGGGAAAGTTGGAAGGAATGTAGAATATGTCTATAGACGGGAAACCATCTTGGAGACAAAAGAAGAGGAAGTAAGTGAAGATAAGATAGGAAATGTGACACTTCAAAAATAATTTGACAGAGTAATGAAAGACCTAAGTGGAAACAAGGCCCCTGGAGTAGATGACATTCCCCCAGAATTATTCTTTGGGAGAACCACCTCGTGGGCAACATACAAAGCAGGCAGGATACCCCCAGACTTGAGGAAGAATGTAGTAATTTCAGTTCCAAACGAGGCAAGTACCACTGACAGGCATGAATACTAGTGAAATGTCAGTTGAAAAAGTCATGACATATTGCAAAAATTGACTTGAATTATTTACAGGAGAATGGAAAAACTGGTAGAAGCTGCACTCAGGGAAGTTCAGTTTGGGTTTCAGAGAACTGAAGGATCATGTGAGGCAAAGCTTAGCCAATGGCTTATAGAAGATAGGTTGAAGGGAGGCAACCTTGTGTTTGATAGCATTTGTTGATTAGAAAAAGCTTTTCACAATGTTGACTGGAATATACTCTTTGAAGTTTTGAGCAAAGCAGAGATAAAATACAGGCAACAAAATGTTGATTAGTCTACAACTTGTTCAGAAACCAGCCTGAATTTATAAGAACTGAAGAACATAGAAGGGACGCAGTAGTTGAGAAAGGTGTGAAACAGGGTTGTAGCCTAACACTGACGTTATTCAATCAAGCTGTAAAGGAAACCAAGGGGAAATTAGAAAAGATAATAAAATTTCAGGAAGAAGAAATAAAAAATATTGAGGTTCGCTGGTGACATTCTAACACTGTTAGACGTAGCGAAGGACTTGAAAGTGCATTTGAACAGAGTGGACAGTGTCTCGAAAGGAGGTTATAAGATGAACATTAACATAAGCAAAACAAGGGTAATGGAGTGAATTCGAATTAAATCAGTCAGCGCTTGGGGGGAATTATATTAGGAAATGAGAAATGAAAAACAGTAGATGAGTTTTGCTATTTGGGCGGAAAAATAACTGATTGCGATTTGAGACTGGCCAAAGGAAGAGAAGAGTTTCTGAAAAAGAGGAATTTGCTACTATCTTACTTAAATTTAAGTGTTAGGAAGTCACTTCGGGAAATAGTAGTTGGGAGTGTAGCCTTGTATGGAAGTGAAATGTGGGCGATAAGCAGTTCAGACAAGAAGAGGAAAGATGATTTTTTAAATGTGGTGCTACAGATGAATCCTGAAGATTGGATGGGTGGGTTGAATAACTAATAAGAAATACTGAATCGAATTGGGAAAGAAAGAAATTTCTGGCGCAACTTGAGCAAAATACCAGGTCGGTTGATAGGATACATCCTGGTGTGTGAAGGAATTGGCAGTTTGGTTATGGAAGTTTGGGGGGGGGGGGGGGGGTAAGATTATTGGAGACCAAGGCTTGAAGACAGTAAGCAGATTTCAATGGATACAGTTTGTGCTAGTTGTGGAGAGGTTATGAGGCTTGCATAATGTAGACCAGCACGGAGAGCTGCATGACAACAACAACATTGTGATGAAGGAAATCCTGGAATTCAAACAAGAAACAGCAGATGAGTATGATCAACTTCTCATGTGCAGATGGGATGTGAGTAGCACATAATCCACTTTAAAAAAATCATAAGATGTATGCATTAGCTTTTTTAGTATTATTGGAAATGAGTCTTCTCTGCTGCTTATTTTTCTGTTTTTGTAAGCTGCTAGTTGTTGTTGTTTGGTCTTCAGTCCTGAGACTGGTTTGATGCAGCTCTCCATGCTACTCTATCCTGTGCAAGCTTTTTCATCTCCCAGTACCTACTGCAACCTACATCCTTCTGAATCTGCTTAGTGTATTCATCTCTTGGTCTCCCTCTACGATTTTTACCCTCCACGCTGCCCTCCAATACTAAATTTGGGATCCCTTGATGCCTCAGAACATGTCCTACCAACTGATCCCTTCTTCTGGTCAAGTTGTGCCACAAACTTCTCTTCTCCCCAATCCTATTCAATACTTCCTCATTAGTTATGTGATCTACCCATCTAATCTTCAGCATTCTTCTGTAGCACCACATTTCGAAAGCTTCTATTCTCTTCTTGTCTAAGCTATTTATCGTCCACGTTTCACTTCCATACATGGCTACACTCCATACGAATACTTTCAGAAATGACTTCCTGACACTTAAATCAATACTGGATGTTAACAAATTTCTCTTCTTCAGAAACGCTTTCCTTGCCATTGCCAGCCTACATTTTATATCCTCTCTACTTCGACCATAATCAGTTATTTTGCTCCCCAAATAGCAAAACTCCTTTACTACTTTAAGTGCCTCATTTCCTAATCTAATTCCCTCAGCATCACCCGACTTAATTAGACTACATTCCATTATCCTTGTTTTGCTTTTGTTGATGTTCATCTTATATCCTCCTTTCCAAGTCCTTTGCTGTCTCTGACAGAATTACAATGTCATCGGCGAACCTCAAAGTTTTTATTTCTTCTCCATGAATTTTAATACCTACTCCGAATTTTTCTTTTGTTTCCTTTACTGCTTGCTCAATATACAGATTGAATAACATCGGGGAGAGGCTACAACCCTGTCTTACTCCCTTCCCAACCACTGCTTCCCTTTCATGTCCCTCGACTCTTATAACTGCCATCTGGTTTCTGTACAAATTGTAAATAGCCTTTCGCTCCCTGTATTTTACCCCTGCCACCTTTAGAATTTGAAAGAGAGTATTCCAGTCAACATTGTCAAAAGCTTTCTCTAAGTCTACAAATGCTAGAAACGTAGGTTTGCCTTTCCTTAATCTTTCTTCTAAGATAAGTCGTAAGGTCAGTATTGCCTCACGTGTTCCAGTGTTTCTACGGAATCCAAACTGATCTTCCCCGAGGTTGGCTTCTACTAGTTTTTCCATTCGTCTGTAAATAATTCGTGTTAGTATTTTGCAGCTGTGACTTATTAAGCTGATAGTTCGGTAATTTTCACATCTGTCAACACCTGCTTTCTTTGGGATTGGAATTATTATATTCTTCTTGAAGTCTGAGGGTATTTCGCCTGTCTCATACATCTTGCTCACCAGATGGTAGAGTTTTGTCAGGACTGGCTCTCCCACGGCCGTCAGTAGTTCCAATGGAATATTGTCTACTCCGGGGGCCTTGTTTCGACTCAGGTCTTTCAGTGCTCTGTCAAACTCTTCATGCAGTATCATATCTCCCATTTCATCTTCATCTACATCCTCTTCCATTTCCATAATATTGTCCTCAAGTACATCGCCCTTGTATAGACCCTCTATATACTCCTTCCACCTTTCTGCTTTCCCTTCTTTGCTTAGAACTGGGTTTCCATCTGAGCTCTTGATATTCATACAAGTCGTTCTCTTATCTCCAAAGGTCTCTTTAATTTTCCTGCAGGTGATATCTATCTTTCCCCTAGTGAGATAGGCCTCTACATCCTTACATTTGTCCTCTAGCCATCCCTGCTTAGCCACTTTGCACTTCCTGTCGATCTCATTTTTGAGACATTTGTATTCCTTTTTGCCTGTTTCACTTACAGCTGCTAGTAGAGAGCAATAAAAGTTTAGCTGATAAAAATAAATTAAAATAACCAATAGTTTTATTTGCTATATAGTGCTTGCTCTGTGAGAAAATGTGTGTGTGTGTGTGTGTGTGTGTGTGTTTTAGAAAGAGAGATTCGTAGTGAATTAGTTGAACTAAATGTGACAATTTTTTCACAGGAAGGGTTGGTGTATGCAGTTGAGTTCTCCCACAGGTCTGGACGAGATCTCATCAACATGGCAAAAAAGCGTACGAATGTCATTCCCATAATTGAGGATGCCCGACACCCTCATAAGTACCGAATGTTGGTTGGTATGGTTGACACAATCTTTGCAGATGTGGCTCAACCAGATCAAGCTCGCATTGTGGCTCTCAATGCACAGTATTATCTGCGAAATGGTGGCCATTTCGTCATTTCAATCAAGGTATTTATCATACTCACTGTACTCTGTTGTACACAGTGAATAAGTAGTCCTTTTGGGAGGAAGCAACACATGTTTCTTGCTCGGCCATCAGTTCAAGCAATGTCCAAGTTATAACTTGGACATTGCTTGAACTGATGGCCGAGCAAGAAACAGTGATTGTGGTGGAATCTCCACATGGTGACCAACCACTGAAAGGAGGGGGGGGGGGGGGGGTTGAACTTGTCTACTTCTTCTTCGTACATAAATTTAATGTAATTACACATAATTTGAGGTGCCTGCTTCTGAAACACACATCTTGAATTTTGACTGTGTTTGAAGACTCCAGTGCCATACTGTGTAGGATGGAATAGAGAAATAAGACGCAAAAGACATGGATTTTCTGAATGTCCAAGGAAGGAAGAATCTTCCGCAAATAGACCTTATTTTTGTGTGGTCTAATAAATATAAATAAAGTTTCACTATCTGTGGGTGCCCTAGTGCTCTGTTACTGGATGTCAAATGTTGTTTAATGTGCAACAGCGGTGTATTTGGAAAGGAAACCACATATTCAGGCAATAATGTGTTATGTTAAGGAAAAATAGCAAGTCTGCAATGAAGAACCAGCGTTGAGGAGCTTTGTACAAATAAAAGTTAGAAAACTCATGGGGTGAGGTAATCCAAAGTAGTGTAAGATCTCTGGTAAAAAAAAATGTGTGAAGTAAACGCTTTCTAAAGTGAAAGGTAATGGGGATTGTTACCAAGACTAAATGAAAAAAGTTTGTAGATAATATCGTGGGTGGGGTTGAAAGATGCATGTTGTTGATAACCGAGTGAGTGCAGCTGTAAAATAATATAATTAAAATTGCAAAAATCTGGACTCATATCCTTGTAATGGTATCCTGTGTATGGTTAAGTAAGATTCCCCTCCAGACAGTACAGTTGGTGTTGAAATTTCTTGAACAAACTTGCAATTGTGTGTTTTACACACTGACAGGAATGGATATTTTCCTCTGAAAGTAAGCTATACAAAAAAGAGGAAATGAATACAAAAAAGGCAGTCTCAAAAGACTGCAGCTATTTAATTTAGCTTACCTCTATAGGCAGTCTTAGGTCATGCTGGAGACACTCTTCGTATTTGCATTTCATGAAAATGGAAAATTCAACTGAGAAAAATATAAAATAAGAATGGCTGCCAGTGTCTATAATCAGGAGGTGATATTCCCAACGGAAACACTTAAGAATAAAAGAAGGAAAACTACATCTAGCTTTCAGTATGTTCCTTTCTCAGGGGTAAGTGCAAACTATTCAGACCCACAAGTGAGAAGGAACTACTGTCGCAAGGAAGAGGTGAGACTAAGATAAAAGACGGAGGCACCAGAGAGGGAAAGTCCTCAAAGGAAGTACATGTATAAACACTGCTGTTACAGCTTCGGTTCAGGGTAGGAAGACAGAGTGAGAAGTGAAACTGTATAAAGAGAAGAAGAAGAAATGGTAAGTGGGATTAGCAGTATAAAAAAGGGAAGGAAAGCAGAAAAGGAGAGAGAGTGGAAAAGATAAAAAGTAATTGTGTGAATAATGAGGAAAGAGGGGGAGTTGTTAAAAAGTAATTGTGTGAATAATGAGGAAGGGGGGTGGGGGGGGGGGGGGGAGAGTTGTTAAGTCTAGAAAAATGGTGTGAATCAAGAATATGTTGTTGAGTAATTTCCCATCTTCATAGTTACGGAAAGCTAGTACTGGGTGGAGGTATCCAAATAGCTCAGGTGTGTTTGCAGGCATTCAGGTCCCTTGTCTTGCTGTATAGCACACTCAGCAATGGGATACTAAATGTCTCCAAGAGGAACAGTCATTTCTTCAGGCAATGTAGTGGTGGTCATTTGTACGTAAAAAAAAAGTTGGTTGTTAAAAAGAATATGTGGTTTTGCAAGTTGATTTGAGTTGGAATAAGCAGTAGCGGTTGGGTGCATCAGGTATGCAAGTTAGGTAGTGTTTGGGTAGGGATATTTGGCTGGCAGTGTCACATGGTTTCAGAAGGTAGTTAAGAGGGTGACATAATACAACAATAGGTGGTGTGGAGAGGATGTCAGGGAGGGAGATCATTCAAGGCGTGACGTGAGAAGGTTGTAGCCTAAGCACAATAATGTTTTCAGGCCTGTGATGTACTGGGTAACAAAAGGAGTACTTTTGAGATACTAGAGAATAGGGACTGTATTCATCAATGGATAAAGAGAGAAGACTGTATGGATGGGTTGTTTGTGTAAAATATTTGTGGATTAGTTGCAGAAATATGAAGGCCAGTGAGTTCAAACTGTTAAGTCATCTGCGGCAACTATTATCTGCAAACACAATTTCATTTGCCTCATTGATTGTATTTGTTGCTCAGTGATGCTCCAGACTGTTTTTGCTTTTTTTCATGGAGTGTTTTACTGCTGTGCATAGTATTGCCGTTGGTGGGGTGGCTTGCGTGCGTCAGCGATACAGATAGCTGTACCGTAGGTGCAACCACAATGGAGGGGTATCTGTTGAGAGGCCAGACAAACGTGTGGTTCCTGAAGAGGGGCAGCAGCCTTTTCAGTAGTTGCAAGGGCAACAGTCTGGATGATTGACTGATCTGGCCTTGTAACAATAACCAAAACGACCTTGCTGTGCTGGAACTGCGAACGGCTGAAAGCAAGGGGAAACTACAGCCGTAATTTTTCCTGAGGGCATGCAGCTTTACTGTATGATTAAATGATGATGGCGTCCTCTTGGGTAAAATATTCCGGAGGTAAAATAGTCCCCCATTCGGATCTCCGGGCGGGGACTATTCAAGAGGGTGTCGTTATCAGGAGAAAGAAAACTGGCGTTCTACGGCTCGGAGCGTGGAATGTCAGATCCCTTAATCGGGCAGGTAGGTTAGAAAATTTAAAATGGGAAATGGATAGGTTGAAGTTAGATATAGTGGGAATTAGTGAAGTTCGGTGGCAGGAGGATCAAGACTTCTGGTCAGGTGACTACAGGGTTATAAACACAAAATCAAATAGGGGTAATGCAGGAGTAGGTTTAATAATGAATATGAAAATAGGAATGCGGGTAAGCTGCTACAAACAGCATAGTGAACGCATTATTGTGGCCAAGATAGATACGAAGCCCACACCTACTACAGTAGTACAAGTTTATATGCCAACTAGCTCTGCAGATGACGAAGAAATTGAAGAAATGTATGATGAAATAAAAGAAATTATTCAGATTGTGAAGGGAGACGAAAATTTAATAGTCATGGGTGACTGGAATTAGAGTGTAGGAAAAGGGAGAGAAGGAAACATAGTAGGTGAATATGGATTGGGGCTAAGAAATGAAAGAGGAAGCCGCCTGGTAGAATTTTGCACAGAGCACAACATAATCATAGCTAACACTTGGTTTAAGAATCATGAAAGAAGGTTGTATACATGGAAGAACCCTGGAGATACTAAAAGGTATCAGATAGATTATATAATGGTAAGACAGAGAATTAGGAACCAGGTTTTAAATTGTAAGACATTTCCAGGGACAGATGTGGACTCTGACCACAATCTATTGGTTATGAACTGTAGATTAAAACTGAAGAAACTGCAATAAGGTGGGAATTTAAGGAGATGGGACCTGGATAAACTGAAAGAACCAGAGGTTGTACAGAGTTTCAGGGAGAGCATAAGGGAACAATTGACAGGAATGGGGGAAAGAAATACAGTAGAAGAAGAATGGGTAGCTTTGAGGGATGAAGTAGCGAAGGCAGCAGAGGATCAAGTAGGTAAAAAGACGAGGGCTAGTAGAAATCCTTGGGTAGCAGAAGAAATATTGAATTTAATTGTTGAAAGGAGAAAATATAAAAATGCAGTAAATGAAGCAGGCAAAAAGGAATACAAACGTCTCAAAAATGAGATCGACAGGAAGTGCAAAATGGCTAAGCAGGGATGGCTAGAGGACAAATGTGAGGATGTAGAGACATATCTCACAAGGGGTAAGATAGATACTGCCTACAGGAAAATTAAAGAGACCTTTGGAGTTAAGAGAACGACTTGTATGAATATCAAGAGCTCAGATGGAAACCCAGTTCTAAGCAAAGAAGGGAAAGCAGAAAGGTGGAAGGAGTATATAGAGGGTCTATACAAGGGCAATGTACTTGAGGACAATATTATGGAAATGGAAGAGGATGTAGATGAAGATGAAATGGGAGATATGATACTGCGTGTAGAGTTTGACAGAGCACTGAAAGACCTGAGTCGAAACAAGGCCCCCGGAGTAGACAACATTCCATTGGAACTACTGACGGCCTTGGGAGAGCCAGTCCTGACAAAACTCTACCATCTGGTGAGCAAGACGTATGAAACAGGCGAAATACCCTCAGACTTCAAGAAGAATATAATAATTCCAATCCCAAAAAAAGCAGGTGTTGACAGATGTGAAAATTACCGAACTATCAGTTTAATAAGTCACAGCTGCAAAATACTAACACGAATTCTTTACAGACGAATGGAAAAACTAGTAGAAGCCAACCTCTGGGAAGATCAGTTTGGATTCCGTAGAAACACTGGAACACGTGAGGCAATACTGACCTTACGACTTATCTTAGAAGAAAGATTAAGGAAAGGCAAACCTACGTTTCTAGCATTTGTAGACTTAGAGAAAGCTTTTGACAATGTTGACTGGAATAATCTCTTTCAAATTCTAAAGGTTGCAGGGGTAAAATACAGGGAGCGGAAGGCTATTTACAATTTGTACAGAAACCAGATGGCAGTTATAAGAGTCTAGGGACATGAAAGGGAAGCAGTGGTTGGGAAGGGAGTAAGACAGGGTTGTAGCCTCTCCCCGATGTTGTTCAATCTGTATATTGAGCAAGCAGTAAAGGAAACAAAAGAAAAATTCAGAGTAGGTATTAAAATTCATGGAGAAGAAATAAAAACTTTGAGGTTCGCCGACGACATTGTAATTCTGTCAGAGACAGCAAAGGACTTGGAAGAGCAGTTGACTGGAATGGACAGTGTCTTGAAAGGAGGATATAAGATGAACATCAACAAAAGCAAAACAAGGATAATGGAATGTAGTCTAATTAAGTCAGGTGATGCTGAGGGGATTAGATTAGGAAATGAGACACTTAAAGTAGTAAAGGAGTTTTGCTATTTGGGGAACAAAATAACTGATGATGGTCGAAGTAGAGAGGATATAAAATGTAGACTGGCAATGGCAAGGAAAACGTTTCTGAAGAAGAGAAATTTGTTAACATCGAGTATAGATTTAAGTGTCAGGAAGTCATTTCTGAAGGTATTTGTATGGAGTGTAGCCATGTATGGAAGTGAAACATGGACGATAAATAGTTTGGACAAGAAGAGAATAGAAGCTTTCGAAATGTGGTGCTACAGGAGAATGCTGAAGATTAGATGGGTAGATCACATAACTAATGAGGAAATATTGAATAGGATTGGGGAGAAGAGAAGTTTGTGGCACAACTTGACCAGAAGAAGGGATCGGTTGGTAGGACATGTCCTGAGGCATCAAGGGATCACCAATTTAGTATTGGAGGGCAGCGTGGAGGGTAAAAATCGTAGAGGGAGACCAAGAGATGAATACACTAAGCAGATTCAGAAGGATGTGGGTTGCAGTAGGTACTGGGAGATGAAGAAGCTTGCACAAGATAGAGTAGCATGGAGAGCTGCATCAAACCAGTCTCAGGACTGAAGACCACAACAACAACACAACATAGTATTGAAACATGTTTTGCTTTTTTGATGAGACTGGAGGATTTTTCAGTTCTAGTGGTAATGGAGTTCAAATTCTTGAATATGGACTGTCCTTGGAATTAGGTAATGGTTTCATGTTATAAAAGAAGCTTTCTAATCCCTCACGTTACCCACCCTTGTCCTTGCTTCTCTTTAATTTTACCTGACACTCCCTTACATTCATTCTTGGTTAGGTTTATGTTGTACACTTGTTATCTTGTGTTTTGCATCTAGTTGCTTGGCATGTTTTACTGTCAACATTCCATCACACTGGGCAGATAAGCGAATTACTTTCCTTTCTATACTTAATTCACGAAAAGTATATGGGCCTAAGATCAAGTTTCCAGTTGCTTTTTCACAATGACTTTCATCTATTGGTAGAAGTTTTACTGTGACAAACAATCCACAGATTAACATCAGTACTTCCGGGTGTCATCAGTCAGTAGTGAGAGAATAAATGGATATTAAAGGTACAATGAATGATGCCTCTCCCGTAAATAACATAAACTGTTTGACAGAACTTTCCCACTGGTGGCTTGTAAGCCATATGTCTGTTTCCAGATTATTCACCGCATTTTTCTTGGGACAGCCCCATTTCTCCTAAAATGTTCTGCTGTCACAAAAGTCTTTTTAAGTGACATGTATAAATGTCCATCTTTTTGTGGTTCTGTGTGGTTCAAAGTATTTTATGCTACTTGAGGTTTGATTTGCAATTTACTGTAAAGTCACATTTTTTAATAGGAATGAAATGGACCCTATTCCAGATCCTCTGTCGCGCACTGCATTTGTCAACTAGACGTGTTCAATATAATATTCATTGACGTCCACTTTTTCTTTTAATTATCTTAAAATGGTATGGCATTAGCCTATACATGTAGATGCTTTCCATTTTGAAAGGTAACATTAACTCCTACTCTGCCTTCTGCAGTGTAAATCAAAAGACTTGGATGTAGATTAATGATTCCAGCATTGAAGAAAAGTCAACTCTTAAGACAAGGCATAAGTGGCAGGCAGACATAAATTATTTAAAAGTTAATAATTTTCTCTTTCTCCGCTAGACGGTAGAAGTACTATTATGTATGGATGAATATTTATTATTAATATTGTAACATTGCACAAACACGATATTAGAATGTCCACCAACCAACTTTTAATTTGCTTCCACATAAAGGAAAATACACAAACACTGAATGATGTAGTAATAAGTACAACACACGAAATCAAGGGTTATATTAAGGCACAGTCTAACTTTGAAGTATTCCAAAGTCACAAAACCTTAGAGCGGCCAACGGCCTGGCACGCCACCTTATGTACACCTGTTTGCACAGGGTGCAGTGCTTGCTGCACCATCTATGCAATTGTGAGGTGGCTTCTTTTGGCCAGCCGTGGAGGAGCACGCTATTTATAGGTTCTCCTTCCCATTGGTGGAAGATAATCAAAGTGAAGACGTGTATCTTCATTGGATTGAGAGTGGACGACTGCTGGAGCAGGTGTCACAGGAGAATACACTCTGAAATGATGTACTTGTGGTGCTGACTCCCCAGCGAGAGACCTTAAGGGAAAAATGGTAAAGGAGGTACCACATCCAGGCAGGCACTCGGCAATTGAGACGGCACAAAAGACAAAGGCAACGACGGCGACAGGGACCGCATAGATGGACGTGGCCCAGTGCTAACCCCTCTGCCTGGTGGCAGTGGCACCCAGAACAAAGATGATGCAGGGGCCAAAGGGGCATGAGCTGCAGCAAGGATGGTGAGGCAGCCACAGAGTCTCCAGCGCATAGTTTGTCACACGTGGCTGGAGCTGGTTGTAGTGTCGGGACACCAAACTATTGGAGATGCACACAACTCAGAGGCAGCAGCTTCAGCAGTGATGGACAACTGCCAGTATCCATTTACAGTGCTGGCCAAACCAGCAGGCCCACGTAGTGTAGCCCGGAGAGAACCACTGTGAGGCTTGTGCCAGCAGGTGGCCAGCATCAGTTGGAGCAGATAAGCAGCGTATGCGCTGGCAGCCGTGAAGCAGCCCTGCTGGGCTACACTCACCAACTGGAATGAATGTATAGGAGCTCAAGAATGTATCGAGGGCTTTCTGGGGAAAAGATTGCATGATGTACGAAAAACATCTTGAACAACTGGAGATAGGACATTCATATTCACAGGACATGTACAGTAGTATGTTCAATTGCCCCTGATAGTGTGTAGTGCGTTAAGCTGTTCCACTGTTGCGCCAGAGCCAACGAGGACACAGATCTGTCCTGCATTGCCATTAGCACGAAGTATCAGCCTTCTTGGGGGATGGTCAGGTTGGTGCGACCTGACCCACCTTGTCATGTGCTAAGGCATTCTGCACACACCTGTTGCACTGCTGAAACACTTCGTCCCACACATGCAGCAATTTCCTGAATGGGTGCACCACGTTACATCAGGCCAATAATGCATCTTCTTTCAAACTCTTTGATTTGACAGTACAGTTTGCACGTACATCTGCGGGGTATCCTGCACTTCCGCCAAAGTCACAATGATCCGTTACCTTTGGTTTATAGTGACAACCGCGATATCGATGTTGATCTTGAACCTGCAGGCCAATGTGGTTCAAATACTAATCATTTTTGCAGAACATATATATGTAAATGTCTTGTGAATATGAACGTTCTATCTCTTGTCATTAGAGATGTTCTGTTTTTTCTGAACATGGGTGTATTTTTTCATCTGAGTTTTGAAAGTACAGTTCAGCCACTCTGGTCACCATTTGCTTGAGTGTAAAATGGAGGGGCTGTAACATACCAAATGCCACTCTTTGTACAAAAATCCTCAAAAGTCCCAAGACACAAATTGTGGGCCATTTTCCATCACAAGCATATGTAGTAATCCTTCCAAGGAAAAAAATCTTTGTGAGGGCATCCTTGGGGACATGGATGGACAACATACCATATAAGGAAATTCTGAGAAAGTATCAGCAGCAACATGCAAAAAGGAGTTAAGTAAGGGACCCACAATATCAGCTTGAATATGCTCCCAAGGACACTCGGAGATGGGCCACAGGGAAAGAAAGGCCCGCAGTGCCGTCTGATAGGTGGAGTACTGTGGGCATGCTGACACAACGTGCATGATCTCATTGTCAATACTCTGCAATGACACGTGGCAGCAGGCCTGCAATTTGGTACGAGAAACACCCCGATGGTCCTGGTGGAGGAGGCACATGATGTCTCGCCACAAGGCATATAGGATCACAAAATGGCCGCCGACTCTTCAGTAGCCAACAGTAACACGCCATCCAGAACTGAGAGGCAGTGATGAGGAGAATAATAACTATACAAAGGATCTGAACCTTGGCCCGGTAGTTTATCCAGCCAGCTGTGGTGGACAAATTGAACAATCGGGCGTAAGACAGGATCAGCAACAACAGCCACCGAAATCTGGGAACTGTTAATGGGTAAATCATCCAGTGTTTTGGGCTTCTACAAGTAAATGGAAACGCAACAGTTCATCCTGCTCAAATGCTGAATCGGGGCCATTTGGCAACTGAGAAAGAGCATCCACATTAGTGTGTTGTGCGGTGGAGTGAAAGTGAATGTGAATCTAGTAGTTACAGCGCAACTAAAACAGAGCCCAGCATTTCAGGGGTGGGCGGCTTCATCTGGAAGGACCATTGAAGAATGGAAAAGAGAAATCAAAGGTTTATGATCAGTAATCAACTGAAATTCAGAACCATAGGCAAAAACACTAAAATTTTTTGAGAGTGCGTACACAATAGCAAGGGCTTCTTTTTCTATCTGGGAGTAGTGGTGTTACGCCTGATTCAGGGTTTTGGAAGCATACTCAATAATAGGGTGTTCAGAACTGTCCACATGTTTGTGTGCAAGAACACCTCCAAGGCCATAATGGGAGGCATCTGTGGCCAAAACAAGATGTTGGCCTGGTTGGGATGTAACCAAGCAAGGAATGAAGTGTAATTTTAGTTTCAAAAGTGCAAAAGCACACTTGCAGGTGGATGACCTTTGGAAAGGAACACGTTTAAATAAGATAGCATGAAGGGGCTGAGCTACCGTAGTTTCTGAGAAAGGCTTGCAATTGTTTGACATTGATAATATGCGGCAAAGCTGTAATGGCTTAGACATGCTGGCATAACTGCCTGATGCCAGCATATGAGACTACGCAACTGAGATAGACGGCTGAAAAATTTGCAATTTGTCCTAATTACATTTCAACTCAGGTGCCTGAAAAACCATGAATAAGGCCCAAAGGTTCTGCCACTGCTCAGCCATTTAGGAACTGGAGAGCACATCCAGATAGTTAGTGCACCCCGACAGTAGTTAATGCCCTCTTACATAGGGGCCAGAGTTGCTCCAGAAATCATTGAAAATAGCAGGGGCACTAGCTACAAAGAATGGCAGGTGCTGCTATTGGTATAGCCCTAAGGGGAGATTCAGTATGAGGATATGTTTGGACTCATCATCCAGATGCAGTTGCAAGTAGGCTTCGGACAAGTCTATTTCAGAAAAACTTTGGCCCAGAAAGCCAAACTAAGTGTTCATCGTGATGAGATAAGGGATAGGAATCGGTAATACACAGTGAATTTACAGACTTTTTAAAATCACCACAGAGTTCTAGGTTGCCATTAGGTTTTGCAACAGTTACCAATTGAGCAGACATTCACTAGATGAAACAGGCATGACAACACCCAAGGACGTAAATCGATAAGAGTTCCACTTTGGCTTGCTCCATAAAGCAATGAGGATTGGGTAGGCAAAAAAAGTAAAACACGTGTGCACCTTTAGTTTCATTGTGATAGGAGCCTTGAAATGGGTAGCACACCCTAAATATTGAGAAAACAGAGAGGAAAATTCCAAATAGAGCATGTCCAGGTGCTCGTATGGAACTCGATCCAATACCAGATGCACTTCATCAGAAATAAAAATTCCAAACTTTTTGAAGGCATCCAACCCAAAGCAAGTTTTCAGTGATGGCATCCCTAGAAAGGTCAAAGGCCAAATGACTACTTTATACACTATAGGAGTAGAAAACTATCCCAATATGGGTATATGCTGTTTGTCGTAACTTATCAACCAACAATAGACGGGACAGTGGTAGCGATACAAGACCCACATAGGTTTGAGAACTTAACAAAGTCATTGCCGCATCCTTGTGTAATTCGATTTTTAACATCTTTCCATAAAACCTATTTCAATATGTGTGGGTCTGTCATCACTTGGGAAACAATGTTCATGTCTGATGGAGGTTGAGAGTTGCCTCACAAACACAATATGATCCTTTAATAATTTTTTTTTTTTTTTTTTTTTTTTACACGCACACATTGCCCACTCATGTTGAACAAGGCAATAAGGGCACAATGGGAGAGGAACACATGGTCGCTGTTTTATTTTATTTATTTTATTTATTTATTTATTGTTCCGTGGGACCACATTTAGGAGAAGTCTCCATGGTCATGGAACGAGTCAATACATGAAATTATAACACGATTGTAGAAACAGATAAAATGAAATATAAGAAACATATTCAGGCGACAAGTCGTTAGTTTAAATAAAGAAAATCAAAAATGTACACTGGAATTTGCTTAATTTTGTATCTCTTCCAGGAGCTCCTCGACAGAATAGAAGGAGTGAACCATGAGGAAACTCTTCAGTTTAGACTTAAAAGTGTTTGGGCTACTGCTAAGATTTTTGAGTTCTTGTGGTAGCTTATTGAAAATGGATGCAGCAGAATACTGCACTCCTTTCTGCACAAGAGTCAAGGAAGTGCATTCCACATGCAGATTTGATTTCTGCCGAGTATTAACTGAGTGAAAGCTGCTAACTCTTGGGAATAAGCTAATATTGCTAACAACAAACGACATTAAAGAAAATACATACTGTGAGGGCAATGTCAAAATTCCCAGACTATTGAATAGGGGTCGACAAGAGGTTTTCGAACTTACACCATACATAGCTCGAACAGCCCGTTTTTGAGCCAAAAATACCCTTTTTGAATCAGAAGAATTACCCCAAAAAATAATACCATATGACATAAGCGTATGAAAATATGCGAAGTATACTACTTTTCGTGTTGAAATGTCACTTATTTCAGATACTGTTCTAATGGTAAATAAAGCGGCATTTAGTTTCTGAACAAGATCCTGAACATGGGCTTTCCACAACAGCTTACTATCTATCTGTACACCTAGGAACTTGAACTGTTCCGTCTCGCTTATAACATGCCCATCCTGTCTGATTAAAATGTCAGTTCTTGTTGAATTGTGGGTTAGAAACTGTAAAAACTGAGTCTTACTGTGATTTAGCATCAAATTATTTTCCACAAGCCACGAACTTATATCATGAACTACATTATTTGATAATGTTTCAATATTACACACAAGATCCTTCACTACCAAGGTGGTGTCATCAGCAAACAGAAATATTTTTGAATCACCTGTAATACTAGAAGGCATATCATTTACATAAATAAGGAACAGCAGTGGCCCCAGCACCGACCCTTGGGGAACGCCCCATTTAACAGTGCCCCATTGGGACTGAACATCATTACCACTCTCAATATTGCGGAGGATTACCTTCTGCTTTCTGTTCTTAAAGTAGGAGGCGAACCAATTGTAAGCTACTCCCCTTACTCCATAATGTTCCAACTTCTGCAGTAATATTTTGTGGTCAACACAGTCAAAAGCCTTCGTTAAATCAAAGAAAACACCTAACGTTCGCAACCTTTTATTTAATCCGTCCAAAACCTCACAGAGAAAAGAGAATATAGCATTTTCAGTTGTTAAACCGTTTCTAAAACCAAACTGTACATTTGACAGCAAATTATGTGAATTTAAATGCTGCAGTAACCTTGTATATACAACCCTCTCAATAACTTTAGCAAACACTGATGGCATAGAAATAGGTCTATAATTGTCAACATTATCCCTGTCTCCCTTTTTATAAAGTGGCTTCACTACCGAGTACTTTAATCTGTCAGGAAACCGACCACTCCTAAAGGAAAAGTTACAGATATGGCTAAGTACTGAGCTAACATACGTGGAACAATACTTCAGTATTCTGCTAGATACCCCGTCATATCCATGAGAGTTCTTGGTCTTTAGTGATTTAATTATTAACTCAATCTCCCTCTTGTCAGTATCATGGAGGAGCATTTCAGGTAACAGTCTCGGAACACTTTTTTCTAAGAGCGCTATATGATTCCCTGTTGGGACTAGGTTTCTATTTAGTTCACCTGCTATATTCAGAAAGTGATTATTAAGTACTGTACATATATGCGACTTATCAGTAACACGGACATCCCCACTACGCACTGATTCTATATTCTCGACCTGTCTCTGCAGACCAGCCACTTCCTTTACGACTGACCATATGGTTTTAATTTTATCCTGAGACTTAGCTATTCTATCTGCATACCACATACTTTTTGCCTTCCTAATAACTTTTTTAAGCACCTTACAATACTGTTTGTAATGGGCTGCTGCATTTAGATTTTGACTGATTCTAACGTTTTGATATAATTGCCACTTTGTTCTACAGGATATTCTTATCCCTTTAGTCAGCCACCCAGGCTGCCTGTTTGTGCTAGTACCCTGTTTTGAACGTTCTAACGGAAAGCAACTTTCAAAGAGCACGAGAAAAGTCTTGAGGAAAGCATTATATTTATCGTCTACTGTATCAGCACTATAAACATCTTGCCACTCTTGTTCCTTGATAAGGTTTACAAAAGTCTGTACAGCAACTGGATCAGCTTTCCTAAAACGTTGGTAACTATATTTAACATGTGTTGCAGCACAAAAAACTTTTAGACTTAAAATTTGTGCATCATGATCTGAAAGGCCATTCACCTTTTTGCTAACAGAATGCCCTTCTAATAATGACGAATGAACAAAAATATTGTCTATGGTTGTTCTACTGTTCCCTTGCACTCTCGTTGGAAAGAATACGGTTTGCATAAGATTATATGAATTAAGGAGGTCTACCAGCATCCTTTTCCTTGCACAATCACTTATACAATTAATATTGAAGTCACCACATATAACTAACTTTTTGTATTTCCTATAAAGTGAACCAAGAACCTCCTCTAGCTTTAGCAAAAATGTTGTGAAATCGGAGTCTGGGGATCTATAAATAACAACAGTAACAAGTTTAGCTCCACTAAATTTAACCACACCTGCACAACATTCAAACACCTTTTCAGTGCAGTACTTTGAAACATCAATTGACTCAAATGGGATACCGTTTTTCACATACATGGCTACTCCCCCACACCGCAAAGAGCTCCTAGAAAAGCTGCCAGCCAACCTGTATCCTGGTAAAGGAAGCCTCTGAATTATCTCCTTATTTAAGAAGTGTTCAGATATACCAATAATTTCAGAGTCAACATCTATAAGCAGTTCACTAACTTTATCTCTAATACCTTGTATATTTTGATGAAATATACTAATTCCCTCATTAATCGGATACCCAAGCTTTGTAGAGAGTGGTTTCTTTGTTAGAGAGACTTCCCTTAAGCAGGAATACCTATCAGCTGACTTCAATCTAAAAAAGGTACAGCTCTAACACCCACAACTACCGGAATTTTCCCATGAGTGATCCCACCACCCCCACCTATGCTGTCACCTATAAGTTTTGCCAACCTCCCCTTCCCATACCTGTTGAGGTGCAGGCCATGTCTAGTGAAACCCGTCCTACTGATAGACTCCACCGACACCACTGAAATGTGACTCATGCCTTCCGTCATCAGCGCACCCCCAAGTCTCATGTTATTACGCCTGACGGCTGTATCAAGATGAGGCCGATCGTGACGCTGAAACAGTTCCACGAAATGCACATTCGTGTTGCCAGTCTGAGTGGCTATCTTTTCCAGGTCACCATCTATGTCATACTCCCCATCCCTATCAATACTATTACCAGCCCCACCCACAATCACTACCTGATCCTCTTTAGTAAAATCCCTACATAACCCCCCTATGTTAAAAGTCACCTGAGCCAATCCTGCATTAGGCTTCACAATGCTGGTGACCTGGTACTCACTCCCCAAACTTCCTGCAACTGCTGGCCTACACCCCTACCATGAGAACTACCTAACAGCAGAACCTTCTTCTTTCTCTTAGACTTTGCAACTGTCCTAGCCACCGTAACTGCTGAGGTCTGCTGCATACTTCCTACATCTACAGCTACTAGAGATTCCTCTCCACTAGACTCTGACAGTTGGTCATATCTATTACAAACACCAATAGTAAAACTATCTGAAAATCTCCTTATCCTAGCAGATCTCTTGCCAACAGCCAGCTCCCATTCCCCAACCCCCTTCTCCCTCCTCATCCTATCTAGCTCCTCCTGTGCGTTTTTCAACTGCACCTGAAGGGCACAGATCTTACGCTCCTGCTCCTCTATCAACTTACTCTTGCTACATAACCTGCAGTTCCAGGAGAGGATCTCACCAGAATGCCCACTGGCTTCCCCACTGCATTCCCCCCAGTGAAAATACTTCGAACAAGTCTCACACCGCAATCCACTACTCACGAACCTACGGCAAAGCCCACACTTCTCACTCATGGTAAAATTTTACAATTATTGAAACAAGAAAACAACTTTATCTAAGCTCCGCTACTACAATAAGAAGATGTTAAAAACTGACTACAATAATGACAAACTTGCTCTACAAGGGAAGTAACTACTATTATTGACAGTATTAATCAACAACAAATGAGAATATAACAAAATACTAACACAGAAAGAAAATCAAACGTCTAATGACAGTAACGAAACTGAAAGCAGTTCGCAAAAATTTCTTCTGAAGTTATTTCACCGGAAAACACCAAGAACACCGGTTGAAGACTACTAAAGTTCCTAAATAAACTACTATACACAAACAATTAATTAGTACTTAGCTTTCGATGCGCCGCTACAGCTGCAACTGGTCAGCGCGGAATGTAAACACGGGTAAGAGGTTAAGTTGCTCGATACGAAACACTCACAAATATCAGGCCACAACACAAGAAATGCAGAGGTGAATGAAGAAACCACTAATAAGTCACTTATATAGTAAATATTATCACAAAAACAGTTAAAATATATATCTGAAACCTAAAAATAGATGAAAACTTAGAGAGCGATCTCACACGCAGTCACGCGCTTGTGACACTGCTGTTGCTGTTCTGCATGGCACTGCCCCATGCGATGTGGAGACCGTGGCTGCACAACTGTGATGTCATCTTCCCCCTCATGAGCTAACCAGTGGTGGCTGAGGGGGAGAAGCAATGCTGGCTACTTCATGTCAAGCTTATATCTGATTTCCTGCTTACCTAAATACCTCAAAAGACAGGGTAATATTCAAAACTTGTGTGAGAGAGGGATTTTCACATTGTAAAGCGCATTCACAAACTTCTCTATCAGGGGCCAAGCGTATTATAACATCACGAACCATTGAGTCAGCATATGCGTTCCACTGACCCTTCAGTAACAAACTGCCAATGACAGCTATGCCAAAGAAGTTGTGTTGCCAAACTCTGTACAACTGTTGCGGCTGCTTTTGACAATGGTAGAACTCGACGTGAGTAGCAATAACGTGAGTACATTTGCAGTTATGATTAGAGAGCAACCGACACATAAAATGAGAGATTGGCAGGTTCTTACAAATGAGATGGCCGACGCACAAGTTGGTAAACACAAGGAAAAATCCATGACAGAAAGAAACCCTTACACACATTGGGGTTAGCCACATCAAAAGCTTGGAAATATTGACAAAGGCGTTTTTTGTATGTGTCCCAGTCATCTGCAGTATCATCATATGGAAGAAACAGTGGGGGTTGAGTCAAAGGTGATGAATCCTGGCGCATCAGGAAAGCTGACAAATTATGTAGTACCACGGAGAGATCCTGTTGCTGATTGGTAAGAGCCCGCTGCTGTTCAACAAGAGACTGAAGAAGCATTTTGGCCATAGTGAACCCTAAACGAAACATGCTGAGTAGCAAACCACACTAGTCGCCAGAAATATTGTAGTATTACACAAACACAATATTAGAATTCCCACCAACCAACTTTTAATTCATTTCCCCATAAAGGAAAATACAGACACTCTGAATGATGTAGTAGTAAGTACAACACACGAAATCGAGAGTTACATTGAGGCACACTCTAACTGAAGTATTTAGAAATCGTGGAACATTAGAGTGTCCGAGGGCCGAGTGTGCTCGCTTGTGTACAATTGTTTGCACACGGTGCAGCACTTGCTGCACCATTGTGACAGCCTTAGAGTGGACATGGAGGCAGGCGGTTTAATTATGCATGCTCACTGTATAGGGTTACAACCATTACTCTTACATGTAAACAGAAATTAAAGTAGGCTATTTTGTTCCCTCATTCTTTCAACATTGCCTGACCCATATCAATAATAGGCTTTTAACAATAACACAGGACAAAATATATCCGTTTATGCTAACATCAAAAAGGAATCTTAAAGTAATTACTGTAATTAATCGATATTGTGCTCTTTCAAGTATGTTTAGCTAGTTTTTTAACTGCCTTTAATGTATTGATCATTAACGTGATAAAAAAAAGTGTTAGAAACAGTTACAATGCAGATGTTTAAGTTCCAAATTGTCATATATTTCCAGAGATATTTTAAAAGTATAATACAGAAAGTGTACTTTAAAAATACTATTTGCCGGTCAATATTGTTTCCAGGCAAGTTGCATTGATTCAACAGCGCAACCAGAAGCAGTATTTGCTGCAGAAGTGAAGAAACTGCAAGCGGATAAGTTAAAACCTCAAGAACAGATAACATTGGAACCTTATGAACGGGACCATGCGGTAGTTGTGGGTGTCTACAGGCCACCACCCAAGGCCAAAGGCAGTTAGTGTATTGGTGCTATCCTTCATTGCTTCAGATTTTTCTATTTGAGAGAAATTGAGTTTTATTCTGGCACAGTGCTGAATTTGTGGTTATATGGCCATTGTGACTGCAGTCAGTGAAATTATGACTATTACTTTTTATTTGTATCATTTGTTTGTCACAGTGGCATTTCAGCTGTAAATGATTAGCTCAAGGACTTGTAATAAAGATTAATTTTTATAAAATATTTGCCCTCAGTAATCAAGGCAATAATGAGCTTAACAAGTTATTTTACATGTCATGTGTACAATGTATAGTACAAGCATTCCTCTTTCATACCTACTGTTACATCTACTGAATCTAGAAAGTGTTCAGTTTGTATCTGCTAGTGAAGATGACAAGAAAGAGTTGTTTCTTTTTATGTACAATAGAATTGTTAATATTTTAATGTCTCATTGTGTTTGCAGCGTAAGTTGCATGACATCTTCCACATTGGAAATAAAGATTATCTTTTAAGAAGCTCTTCCAATATCATGTTGGAATTTATTGTTATTCTGGCAAAATTCGCAAGCATTTGTGATTCTGAAAGGTTAATGCCCTCTGCATTTGTAATCCTAGCTGTAAATAAGAAAGCTAATTGAATGGAGACACTTTCTGGATAATATTGCACAGCAGAGAAGCTGCTGCCTTCTTAATCTGTAATCAATCTGTTACCTAGGAGGAATTGACATTAGCATTTGGAATAGTAGTTTTCTGAATGGTAGAGTTTTTTACTTAAAGCATGTGCATGGTACAAGTTTGTTTTGTTTGTGTTTGAAGTGTGCCTGTATTGTTGGTGAATTTGGTTCTAAGAATATGAGAGACAAAAAGTTGTCATGAGCTTTGCAATCAGCGTAATTTGTCACCATAAGTTTACACATAACATTCAGCTCCTAAATTTTTCAGTTGCAACAGTGTGTTGAAGAGTGACCAAGAGCCTGATCATTACAGATGCCTTGCAGTTGGAAGGTATCAGCTGGCTTTCTACAGCAACTGTACTCAGAAAACTGCATTAGCATCGAGATGAAGGTCACCTGCTTCTGCAAGTGCACCTTGCTGTACTACAGTCATTTCAAAGAAATGACTAATGGTTCTGAGATGATCAGAAGAAACTGGATTATTATATAAACTACCTATAATTTTTATAGGGTTGAGAATGCCTTTGAAATCTCGACAAATAGCAAAGGAGGCTGGTTAATGTCATTGGAGTTAAGTGACAAGCATGACAGAACTAGTTAACCAAAGAGTGATGCTTGGTAACTACTACTGAAAAGTCTATGGTTCTTATATGCTTGAAGTAGTGTCATAACCTATATATCATGAAGATCATGTTACTATGCCTGTTCAATTAAGAATGTGACTATAGGCACTTCATATTGCTGACGCTATCTGCTTCCTGCCTTGCTTATGGATGATACTACAAAAGGTGTTGCAAAATGTGGTAAACTCAAAAAGGCTTAAAAATCATGCTCTCCACAACTGGCAATGGTGTAATGAACATCAGGTGTATTTTGTTTCTTGATAAGTAACACACAATGGCACTGCCTGTAAGGACTGCATGTGCCCTGAGGAACATTCTTAAATGTTCTGGCACTTGTGCCCATCTGTTCAACAAACCCACTTACAGTTACAGGTGTCTTCATTCTTTGAATTGTTTATTTCTCACCCAGCATTATCCAATGCTATATAGCATTTGACTTCAATTACAGCCATGATCATACAGAACTGAACATACTAGTTTCTCTTTGTTTAAAGACAGTTATTGCTATTTAAAAGAAACTGTGTAATTATTCCCAGAGTTCATTCCATACTCCACAGATCATTTGCAGAGTTTCTATCGAAATGTAAATCTTGGGTTACAGGCTAGTTACGCATGATTTGTTTTTGAGGATTATTACAGGCTGCCCATCTTGAGACTTACCATGTTGATTGTCACATGACTGCCAGCAATTACAGCAGTGCCTCAGTCAGAATGCCATGTGTCTGTGGCACCCGTGAGGTCCATTGTGTTTAGGACATTAAAGGCATGGGTGGTGTTTTTGTAAGAAGGTTACAGAGGTCCATTATTTGAAAAGTGAAATAAAATCAAAAAATTCTCAAGAACATATGGTTGTACAATACTCATTACAGTGCTGTGAAGTTGATGCAGCTGGCAACATTGCTTGGGAAATTGTTACTGGAATTTGAAAGGAGATATAGAGATTGAAATATGTATGGACTTCATTGCAACTGATATCAGACTTCCTAGCATGCAGCTTGACAGAAAATGAAATGTGGGTTTTTGGCACTGTTTAAACATATTGTGTGTGTGTGTGTGTGTGTGTGTGTGTGTGTGTGTGTGTGTGTGTGTGTGTGTTGGGGGGGGGGGGGATGTAGTGACAGCTGTATTATGTGAACAACGCAAAATTATCAATGTTCTCCCCCCCCCCCCCATTTCTCTTAAAAATGTCAAGGGCAATAATACCCATCATAATAAATCATCCATATCTTGCATTGTGATTTTTAGCTATTCCACAAATTATACGCAGTGCTCTAAAGGGAAGGATGGGCAGAAAATCAAATTCCCACAGCATCACACAATCATTGCAATTTTCACAAAGTCTCTCTGCCACAATGACAGAGAGTAAAATCACCCATTTTCAAATCCTAGCCTGTGGTGATGGATTTTTCTGAACATACCCTATAGCTACCAAATGATCCACTTTTATTTGTTTATACTAAAAATGCTGCAAGTAAGTTTGTTACCATTAAAGAAAGGTGAAACCGTTTTAAATTTACACCAAGAAACAGTACCATGACATCTGCACGGAATTTATAAGAATCTACATCACAATAACAGGACAGGCTATTGTTAACAAAATGTGGATATGGATTAAAAAGAGACTTCTTGGCATTTATACACTGGTGTGCAAAACTTAAGGATGAAAGTAACTTAGGTATGATATGTCACTGCAAAAATAACATACCTCAATGATACTTCGACCATACATAGGAAGAATAACTAGTGTGGTACAGAAGGTAAGTGAAAGAAATAACACACACACAGAAATGACACTTTTGTTCAAAGACAATAATTACACTCCAGTCACCCCAATTTATGATGGTCCTGTGGACATTACGAAAGGAGGGATATGATTCTCAACAGGGCGTGTGATCACGGGGGATGGCAATGCCTGCTGTGCAGTGTGCCCCCATGCTGACTACAAGCTTGGTAAGGATTTTTTGTGGAGTGGCATTCCATTTCTTCCCCAGCCTGCTGACAACTACGGGGTGGTCGTTGGTGCGTATGGATGTGCCGCAATGTGTATCCCCAACAAATCCAACTCATGTTGAATGGGATGTATGTTGGGGGGCAATGGGTGAGCCAGTCCATTTGCCGAGTATCCTCTTGTTCCAAGAGTTGCTTCACGTGCGATGTTCATGGTCGGCAACAATATCCACAAAAAAAGTCTGGTCAAATGCACCCTTGGAAAGACGCACATGGGGAACTAGTACATTGACATAATGTTGAAAGTGAGAGTACAGAGTTCAAAGATTTGGAGGTCAGTCTATCCATGCAACATTATGCCTCTCCATAACATAACACCATAAGCACCAAATGTTCCTACCTCTCACCATGGGGGTGGGGGGTGCACCCAGCACTTTCTAACATGATCATTTTAGTGGTACAGGTGTGGGAAGTTGTTGCAAGGGCTCAATGACCTCCAAATATTTGAACATGGTACACTTACCAGACATTGTTATTGTGACACCGTACTCCTTTCCTATGCATCTCTTTTCTGGGGTGCATTCAGCCCTGACTTCATTTTTATGGTTTGACACTATGCAACCACATCGAATAGCGCTGGTGGAGGAGCCCTTGGAATGAGAGGATTTACAGTGACTGCACTGCACGTTTCCCCAACTTTATTGAGCACATGTGGGATGTGTCAAAGATATCTGTTACAGCACATCCACTGACGACAGGATGGAGGATGTTGCAGAACATGTCCATCTATGGTGATCACACATCCTATTAAGATCCATGTCCTGCCTTTTGTAGTTGGGCCTGTTTCATGTGAAATCGCCCAGGTGTTTGTGAAAATTTGGTGTAAGAAAGTACAAAATGAAATATGGTTAAAATAATTTTCCAACTTTTTTTGATGGGGGATAGTTAAGCCAATTTGAAATGTGGGTAATTTTCACAAAGTGACATCGAGTAACAAGATGGCTTTTAATTTGTAACCGCTGTAACTTTTTAATTTATTAATCAGTATTATTTAATTTGGTTTCATGGTAAAGATAAAAGAATCAACTACAGTATAAAATTATTAAAAAGGGGTAATCATGCATAGAAATTTTTACAAATCTTTAATGAAATTTCACCATCATAATTTTTGCTTCACATAATACCCATTAACATACTTTCAATATTAAAAAGAAACTGGAGGGTGTTTTTTTTTTCTTTCTTGCTGGATCTTGTACTATTTCTATAAAGCTGTAATGATTCTTGCTTCAAATGGCTAAACAATGAAAAAATCTGTCACTAACTCTTTCTTGTCTCCCCTTGCAGACTTTTTATAATACATACTTGGCTAATTAGACTATTAGTGTCAGTACAAACTTCAATCATCCATTTCTTTTCTGCAAAACAAACACACACACACACTTCATTCAGAAATCATCATGAAAAAATGTTTTATAGGTTTTGTGCCAAAAACTATTAATAGTAGGAAAGAGATTGATTTAATAAACACGATAAGTCTGAATCGAGCTAATACTCAAGTAATGAAGATATGAAGTAGCTTAAAAATATTGACAGTGTAACATTTGTAGACACAGAAATTGCTGCGACCCTTTTAAAAAGTATGGTGAAAAAGACTGGTAAATGCTTGAAAGTTGTTTCTTTAATCTAACCACAGCAAGGAAGCATAAATGTATTGCACTTTTCCCAGGTATTAAGTTTTGTATAATATGCTGTAAGTCAGTTTTACCTCCTACATTATATAGCTTTCAGCAGTGGATGAATGTGAAGTTCTACATCTACGTCAACTCTGCAAAACACATTTAAATGCCTGGCAGAAGGTTCATTGAAGCACCTTCACAACAATTCTCTATTATTCCAATCTTGAAGAGCGCGGAAAAAATAAACACCTGTATCTTTGTGTGCGAGCTCTAATTTCCCTTATTTTATTGTAATGATCGTTTCTTTCTATGTAGGTTGGCCTCAACAAAAAATTTTGTAGTCGGAGGAGAAAGTGGGCGATTGAAATTTTGTGAGAAGATTCCGCCGCAAAGAAAAATGCTTTTGTTTTGATGATGCCCACCCCAATTCCTGTATCATGTCAGTGACACTCTCTCCCCTATTTCTTGACAATACGAAACATGCTGCTCTTCTCTGAACTTTCTCGAAGTACTCTGTTAACCCTTCCCGGTAAGGATCCCATGCCCTGCAGCAGTACTCCAAAATGGGTCAGACAAGTGTTGTGTAGGCAGTCTCTTTAGTAGATCAGTTGCATCTTCCAAGTGTTCTGCCAATAAAATGCAGTCTTAGGTCTGCCTTCTCCACAACATTTTCTGTGTTCTTTCCAATTTAAGTTGTTCATAATTGTAATTACTAGATATTTGTTTAGATTTGACTGATTTATCGTGTAACCAAAGTTTAATGGATTCCTTTTAGCACTCATGTAGATGACCTCACACTTTTCATCATTAAGGGACAACTGCCAATTTTCACAACATACAGATATCTTTTCTAAATCATTTTGCAATTTGTTTTGAACTTCTGATAACTTTACTATATGATAAATGACATCACCTGCAAATAACCTAAGATCACTGCTCAGATTGCCTCCTAAATCGTTTATATAGATAAGGAACAACAGAGGCCCTATAACACTGCCTTAGAGAACACCAGAAACTTGGAAATTTGTAGTAAGCTTCTATGGGACCAAACTGCTGAGGTCATCGGTCCCTAGACTTACACACTAATTTATCTAACTTACGCTAAGGATGACACACACACACCCATGCCCAAGGAAGGATTCGAACCTCCGACAGGGAGGGAACCACGCGAAACATGACAAGGTGCCTCAGACCGCAAGGCTACCCCATACAGCTAAGAGAACACCAGAAATCACTTCTGTTTTATTTGAGTTTCCATCAATCACTGCAAACTGTGACCCCTCTGACAGGAAATCACGAAATTGGGGCAAACTGCCAACACCCCCCACCCCTCCCCCACTCATAGGGAAATGAAACAATATAGTGTAGTCAGGTGTCCTTCTTTCGAGAGAATGATTTACAAGTCTGTATTATGCAGGTTCTTAACAGGGCCAGAACTGAAACTTTTTTAGTACTACTTACAAGTCACCGTCCGTCTTCCACAATATTAAAAATACTTCATACCTCTCAGTTTGTGTCCGACTCCACCACCCTCTAGAATACATTTGACCCAGGTCTCATTGCTTATCATTAAAATTTCAGCTACCTGTATCAGAAGTGGTACATGTTACAGTGGAAAATGTCTTAAGTACATGGCAGTGCTGAGCGCACAGAGTGTTAATAGTTTAATGCAAAAAATTCAGAGAAATTTAGCATAAGTTGAGTTTAAGAGAAAGTAATGAAAAAATCCAAACATTTTTAACACTACTAAATACATGGTCACGATATTTTGTCAAAATAAAGCCATAAGTGGAATACAGAATAGCTAGGATGTGATAAAACATGTTCAGATTTTCTACTATGATGGTGATGTAAGTTGAATTTCTGCTACAGTCTGTCTATTCAGAAAATGTCAAAACAGTTTAGAAGACAAAAAGACATCAGGAAGATGTGTACTTACCTTTCAAAGAAAAATATGCTGTTGGTTGTTTAAAGTTGTGTGAGCTTTGCTCTAAAGAAGGATTAAAGGAAACTGCTCACCAAAAAATGGAAGTGCTGAGTCATCAATAAGCACACACAAAAAGAAAGAAGACTTAAGTAGCATTCCGAGGAACTTTTTTCTAGATTAAATACACACGGAAAACCCACAGGCTTGCGTACATACACCCATGCCCCTCCATGGTACTGGCTGGAAAAACAATGCCAGTGCTCCGTTTTGACAGACGGACTGGTTTATGGTGAAGGTTATGTGGTGGGGTGAGTAGAGGGAATGCTTACAAAGGAATCTGTGGTGCACCCACGTGGCACACTCCTATGCCAATTCGTTTTAAGGGCGATCTAGAGAAAACCTTCCTTGCCTCCCAAGCACTATTCTGGCTCAAGTTTATTGTTGATATCTTCATGATGTAGACTTGGCCAAGATCCTGTACTCATTCCTTCACAACTTCAGCACCTTCTCTCCTATCCACTTCACCTGGTTCTCCTCAACCCAATGTGCCACATTTCTGGGTGTTGACCTCCACCTCTGATGGCTCAATCCACACCTCTGTCCACATTAAATCTACCAACAGCACTTGTATTTCAACAGCTGCCATCCATCTCACATAAGGAAAGCACTCCCTACAGCTTAGCCACTGGTGGACGACTTACCTGCAGTGTCATGAACTACCTTGCCCAGTATGCTGTTTATCCTCACATACCCCTATTCCTCCTAATATAATGCCATGAAATTAGGGACATCCTACCCAAGAGCCTTGCCACGCGTCCTAAAGTGGTGTTCTGTCACCCACCCAAATGACACAACATCCTAGTCCAACCCTCTGCCAGTCCCATTCACAGCCCCTTTCCACAGGGATCATATCTCTGGTAGGCTTTGGCATAAGACTTGCCCAATCCACCGACCCTGCAATTTCTAGTCGTCCTGCCAAAGGTATATCCTAACCCATCAGAGGGCAGGGCACCTGTAGAAGCCATGTCATATCTGCTTGCAAACACTGTACAGTTTTTATATGTCAGTGTGACTACCAGCCGTCTGTCCACCAGGATGAATGGCTGCCACCAAAGAGTTGCCACCATCCAGTGGCAGGTGTCACAACATGCAGCTGAGCGCAACACACCTGCTTCACAACCCGGCCGCCTGGATCCTCCCCTCCACCACCAACTTCTCTGAACTATACAAATAGGTGTTATCATTGCAACACATCCTCCTGTCCTGTGATTGCCCTGGCCTCAATCTCCAGGAACCCACTGTCTCCACATCCTCCATCCAACAGTTTCTCCTTCCTCCGTCCTGCCACCCCTCCCCAATTCGTGTCCTCATATCACCTTCAGCATGTGCCACTCCCTAACAGCACCAACTGTGTGTGACATGCCTAGCCCCAATACCTTCCATCCCTCCCTCAAGCATTCCTGTCTGGCAAACTGACTGCCTCCCTCTAAGATGCTAGCCTCCAACTCCTCTTCCTGCCTCCCCCCTCCCCCCCCCCTCTACCTACCTCACCCGACTCAACCTCCAGCGCAACCCAATCCACTTGCCGAAATGCAGTACTAGCACTGTTAATCCAGTCAAGGGCATACGTGTACATGGCTGTGTGTGTGTGTGTGTGTGTGTGTGTGTGTGTGTGTGTGTTTTTCTACCACGAAACAGGATTACTCCAAAGGCTAGCAAGTTTTTTTCATTTTCCGTGTGGCTGTCGATGAATCAATGCTTCTGCTTTTCCGTGGGTGGTCTTCTTCAATTTGTTGGGCAACTCACCCAGAATATCAAACCTTGACACTTCAAGCATCGTTATAGTGGATTTTGCATAAAATTGTGTGTTTGCTTCATTATGCTGCACGAATATTTTCACTGGCAGAACATTCCAGTTACCCTTCATCATTTAATTCAGTGTAATTATTGCCTTTTAATAAAGGTGTCATTTCTTTTCACCTCACTGGGTATTTCTTTCAGTTATCTTCTGTACTATACTGTAGCAGTTCTTTCTGTATATGGTCCCAAGTTTCATCATGCAGTGTTACTTGGCAGTGACACACCATGTTAAAGTACCTTTAATCCACAAGTTTTGCACATGTTTATATTAACTTTTTCTAATGTTTGTGACCCTTGAGTTGAGAAACTACCACCAACTAAAATACTCCAAGACCAAAAGACCAAGTATCACTGCACAATCATGACGTGAACCAATGTAGTTAATCAAGTACTCTTGCACCCCAAGAAATAAATGTGAAAAACAGCACTTCAAAACCTACTATGGCAGCAGATGAAATGCTACAAGAACATCCTTGCAAGCAACTACTGTTGTAACCAGTATGTCACTCACTACAATTAAATGTTCTTTTAAAAAAATGCTTATTTTTAAAAATCAAGGAACTGGTAACAGAGCACCTTCTTTGTCAAATAAAATCTTTTATAATGATATGATAATATAAACAATTTTGTAACCATCTTTACAGTGACTCAGCCAGTCTATTCACTTTTCTGGTTGTTCAATATTTCTGACAGATCTAAACGTGCAAATTAATTTTCTATCAGTATTTATAATATTATTCATTTGCTAGCTGCCTTTCCTATGTTCCACAAATTACAGACACATGTAGCTGTACTATAAGTAGCATCCACTTCTAAGAGTGATAAGCATGGGACAGAGGCAGGGGGTGGGGGGATAAGAGGCAGTGCACCAAATGACACATCAACAAATACTATCATTCTGCTGATGTACATGCCTCTCATTAATATTTATTTTCTTGCTGGAGCACATATAACTACGATTTTACCAATGCCAGGTGCATTATGGGTATTAAGAACAAGCAACAAATATTAAGCAAGTAATGAGCTAACATTATGCACAAGAATGTCAGAGGCAGAAACTATGTTCATGTGGAGCAGACCCCAGGATTTTCAGCTGCCAAGAGAAAGAAGAACAGAAGCACATAATCATGTACAGAGACTGAATCGAAACTAGTGACTGCGGAAAATATTCTTTGTGCACAGAATGTATGATACCACACTAGTACTAGAGTATTTCTAAACAAGAAATTAGTTACTGAGGATTTCATGACTAACAACCTGTAATATATCTTACCTTTCTCATTTTCTGGTATTGTAGGCCAATGTACATATTCAACAGCTCCTTACCATCATAATAGTTGCTATTATTGCATGAAAATTAAATGATTCTATCTGATGTTATCGAACAAATTACTCACTGTCACTGATATGCTTTGAAATTGAGAGGTCATTGCCGCGGGATTGGCCGAGCAGTCTAAGGCGCTGCAGTCGTGGACTGTGCGGCTGGTCCCGGCAGAGGTTCGAGTCCTCCTTCCGGCGCGCATGCGCGCGCGCGCGTGTGTGTGTGTGTTTCTGTGTGTGTCCTTAGGATAATTTAGGTTTAGTAGTGTATAAGCTTAGGGACTGATGATCTTAGCAGATAAGTCCCATAGGATTTCACACACATTTGAACATTTTGAGAGGTTATCACATCCACTACTTAGTAACTTTGTTGTTAAGTGTGTTTGGCTGTAAAAGACAATTAACATTTGTGATTTGTTCAGACGGCTCAAACTAGAGGAGCGAGTGTCAGTATATTTTGCATTCTGTACAGTTTATTACAAACATGCTTCTCAAGACAACTTACATGGATGTACCAAAACTAAAACCACAAATGAGCATATTCATACTGTGCACATTATGGAATTGAACAACTTGTGCGTGTAATAGTTTAATGCTATCAGCATGTAATAAGAAAGAGTTCAGAACATTTTACATGACAAATAAACTAAGCGAGAGCTTTGTGCACTATGGATGCTAACAAATAACAAAAATGAAATTCTTATAAATGTTTCCACTTTAGAAAGAATGCAACTTAGTTTTGATCTGATTTGTTTCTGTAAATGGCATATGCCACGCATGAAAGAGAAATCCAAGCCGTTAAGTCTAAGTTGGTAGTTCTACTGAAAATGTCACGAACAGTGTTATTTACATGTGTAGTCCGCAAGCCCCATTACAATGTGTGGCTGAAGATATTTCTGGTAATACTCTCTATTCCCTGTTACATTTTACAATGGTGTGCAACAACTGCCAGTAAAGACTTTATACAAGCTTGAATTTCTCCAATTTATCCTAGCATGGCCACTTCACAAAACATGGAGGAAGAAACATGTAGCCCAGTTATTTTTGGAACATACACACTAAAAGTTTTAACAGTCCACGATGCATGATAATGCTTTTTAATGTCTCCCATTGGTTTATGGTGAGCATCTCCATGACATTCTCACACACAAAAAAAGTTGTGACACATGGTTGACTGGAAGACTCTGAGGGGCAGATTCTGCCACGTTAATTAGAAAAGCTTTTCTTCCATCCCTCTCACACACACCATTTAAGTGTATCTGCTACATGTCGACGATTACTAAGTGTATCTCTGTAGTACGGTGTCAATTTTGCACTGTACAAAGAGAGAAAGTGAAACCCAGTGCCAGCACATAGCCTACTCCTGAATAGTACCAAGGAGGCCACCAAGCTTAACATCTGTATCGGCAGTGTCACATGCCCTCAATCCATGAGATCCTGCAGAGAGGTTTGGAATTTAATCCAGGACACACCGCAAAGTCTGGGGATCAGGTACATTACGCTATCAGCTCTCCTCTCCTAAAAAAGGGAAAGTAGTCAACAGTTCGTGATACTACCTATCAAAGTACTGCCCCCCCCCCCCCAAATGTTGCTTAACTTTGGTGATCTGATGAGAACTGGTGTATTCAACAAGGCAAGGCCATTGGCTGCTCTTTCACTTACTACAGAAACTGGACAGTAGAATTACTATCTGCAATATGTGGGAAAAGGTCTAGATTGCAAAACAGCAAGATATATTTTATCAAGCAATGCACTACCCTCATAAGGTGATTCGGCAATGAAAAACATATTTTATGTATTAATTGTTGTAACATTCGATCCAGTCACCACCATCATCACACACTGATTTCCACTTACTCCCACAACCAAATAAATATGTGAGTGAAACACAAGATATCGGAAAAATTATGATAAGCTTTAGGTGGATATTTTGCAGCCACATCGAGTCATGATGAAAACAACAAACTGGAAAAATTCTGGCCAACTAAGAGAACACCTTCTTTCATGGCCAGTCTAAGAACTTTTCACCTATAGTCAAGTCGGCACACCACAATCCTTGACAACTAGCAGTGCTGTTGCTTAACTTCAATTACAAAGCACAAATGGCTGCAGGCAAAAACAAGTCTTCTATGGTACTGCAGCAACACTTAGGCACTGCCATAGAGATGTTTACAAAATCTCATTACGTGATTGGCTGAGGTAGGCACATGAAGCTGCTGCTCCAAGTCCACTACAACTGTTAGGTATCTTCCTAAGTTGATTCAATTATAGCCTCTGCAGGTTGAAATACTGGATTAATTTTGCCTGCCATAATCTGTTGTATTCTATTGTATTGAACCAGGGACCTAGAAACGACAGAGAGGCTTAATCCCCGCCGTAGCCCTCAGTGGTTCACAACCCAACAACAGGATACAGCAATCCACTCACCCCATTGCCCCCCCACACCGAACCCAAGTTATTGTGCGATTTGGCCCCCAGTGGCCCCCCCCTGGGAATGTCTCATTCCAGATGAGTGTAACCCCAATGTTTGTGTGGTGTGCGGTAGAGTAATGATGGTGTACGCGTATGTAGAGACAGCGTTTGTGCAACAACTGCCAACATAGTGTAACTGAGGTGGAATACGTGGAACCAGCCTCCATTCACTGAGGCAGATGGAAAACCACCTTAAAAACCAACCACAGACTGGCCGGCACACCGGACCTCGACACTACTCCGCTGGGCGGATTCATGCTGGGGACCAGCACACCTTCTCGCCCGGAAAGCAGAGCGTTAAGACTGCATGGCTAACCAGGCGGGCCGCCATAATATGTTATTTACACTCATCACATAGACCCAACATTTGGCTTTCAATAGCTTCTATTAAAAGTACAAACTGAAGAAGAGAACTCCTATAACTACACAAAGCACCGATCCAAGTAATAAATTGTAATTGTAGTGCACATATATTCAATGGTGAATAGAATGGTCTGATTTTGCACCAAAAGATTTTATTTCCAGACTCGCCATCCTGTATGTGCAGGCTATGGCTTCTCTAAATCTCTTAAGAAGTACAAATCACCCACCATGATAGTTCTATTCAGCTAGCATCTTATTTCTGTCTCACTGTCAATGGATTTTAAATCCTAGAACATATTCCACAATATGCGAATGATTCATCAAAGCACTGGGTTAGTTAATGCTGTGTTCTATTCTCGAACTTTTTAATAAGTGCATCATTATCTACTATCGTCTTCTGGTGGCGCAGTACAACTCTGCGTAAGGTGTAAAAAAAAAAAAAAAAAAAAACTCGTTTAGTGGTCACAGGAAGTATTGTTTGTATTGATAAGGATTCTGGACCGTTGTATTATATAACAAATGAAATGTAGAATACACTTCTTCAAGATTACATATATGTGTTAAGAGGACTCAAAAACAGAGCAGTTTGAAAAAGCTTCACTATTCACAATACTACTTATTTTGGACAACAGTCCAGTGGCAATGAAATTGCTACCTTTCCTTGCACATAGTCTACATGTCTGTCAGCTGCTCATGTTCTTTCTCATCAGTGCATCGTGATTTATAATGAGAATATATGCTCCACCATTTTCCACCGAGGAAAGTAAATGATTCATTTTCATATTAAATGCCATCTTCACAGTTCAACTGCATCATCTACAGTTGTGGTATTTGAATGTATCAGCCTCCTAAGAGCTGGACCTATCAACATATCAAATACATACTCAGAAAATACGTAAAGGTTATTATAACTATTGCTCATCTGGTGACAGCAATATAACTTCAATTGTGGACGTGAAAGTGTCTAATGAGAAGTTGAAGCAGGCGGGGAGGAGATCACGTGACAAAAGTAGGAGATAGTCTTTATATGGTGCAAGGATATGCACTGCAACTCTGGTGTCAGTGAAATGTGTTTATCGTCACAGCCATTGTCTGCATTTGTTTGCAGACATATGCCAAATCTTTAGCTGGGATAATTTGGAAAGCGTAACATTTTACAAGATTGTATTTCATCAAGCATTAAAGTTTGACATTCACAACTGGTGCTTTATCCGGATGATTTTTTAAAAAAAATGTTGTATCACACAAAATTGATATGCTGAAGTGACCAACAAAGTTATGTGATTGCCTTCTGTCTCAAAATTATTCTGTAACACACGCTAACTTTTAGAAGCTCAGTTTACATAATTTATAACAACAGCACAAAAATTTCCTTCATTTTTAATCCTTTGACGATAACAGTAACTGATCTAAGCACCAATGGAACAGTATGAAACATTCCTTCTAACAGACTTCAAATTAAATTGCACGTAGCAGCTGCTGGTGTAAGTTACTTTTGTACCAACACTTCAATTTTCAATCAATTCCGGGGAGTACACTTAAAAATAGGACTGGCATGTAATTAAATAAAAAACTGAAATCTACAGTATAACAAAAATTTAGTGTTGGTGCCTTGGGCTATTTTAGTTACATACTTCTCGTGTCAGATAACGTTATTTAGAAATGGTTTCACAGAAAAACGAAAATTGTATCACATTTCTACAATAAAACCACTTTTAATTATTTCATACAAAAATGTGGTAAGTGTATGACATGAGACTTCTAGGAACAAACTGTACTCTCCTTAATATAGAAGTATATAAACTAAACAGTGTTAATAAGTAAACAATGTTTATAACAAAAAATAGGTCATGCAATTTTGTGGATCATAATTTATATTACATAAAACAAAATATTCTACAAATGCAAATGTCTCATACACTGTTGCTTTCTCGCAACAAAATCAGAACTAACAAAACCATTTTTCTTACAATTTTTAAAATTCTAAAACAAATGAGCTATGAAACAACAGTCTTTGCATGAAATTTCACTATGATTCTGGGTAATATATTTGCATGCAAGGCGAATTTCCTTACATGAATCACAGCAAACAGCACCTTCTTACATATTATGTCAGAACTGCAAACATAAAGCCTAATAACACATTCTTAGCCAGTAAAGTTCATAATCGTAATCACTGACTGCTTTTCACCTACACACAGAGTGCAGGAAAGCAGTAAAAGAGAATACGGCTTGGCAGAATTCGTATCAATCTTAGTTGCTGTAGCTCATACATCAGATAAGTTATCTAACAACAAGAAATGCTATTCAACTGCCAAATACTGTAAGATGTAAACGCCATTAAAACCTCTTCAAGAACTCTTCTGAACAAATTCGTGCACGTGCATTAACTGCAAGTTTCATTTCACTGATTTCTTTATCAATTTCCTCCATGAAATGTATGACAAAATCAACCAACTTATGCTTATACATCTGTTCTGTGTGAAAATTGGTGATAAGAAAACTTATATCATATCCTTCAACTGGTTTTCGTCTTAGCACAATAAAATTTTCTGCTCTCATCATCATGAATCTCATGAATTTGTGACACAATATGCGCTCTATCTCATCAGCTTGCTTAACAGCAATACTTATACGAACTGAATTGATTGATGTCTCAATAAGCACCTTTTCTTTTTCATTCCGGCTTATAATTACTGGAGTCAGAAGAAGCTCCTTACTAGTTCTCACCTCCACCTCTGGTTTGTTATGTCTCTCCACAACCTGCGACGAAAAATTGTCTAGGCACATTGCAGCTGTAAGAGTATGTCTCACGGCAGTGAGATACGGCCTGAGGGTGGCTGCCATTCAGACTGGTAAATGCAGCCCTTGCAGTTCTTTGGTGTTTCACAGGTTTCACTTCGTTTGTCACAATGCCAGTACCTGATTTGCAGGTATGCAGGCACTATTTTTTAAGTGCGAAAGAGCCTTCTTCGTTTCAGTCATCCGATGTGACTGCGAACTGTAATAACATAAACATGAACAATCAGATTATGACAGTTGTTTTACATCTCATAACCACAAATAAAGTTATTACACAGGTCATCCCTACCGAAAAACTAAACCCTGGAACTAGCAGTTATAGTCTAAAGATTCTAATCACCGTTTTACCAGTCGCAAATGTGTCAGATTACTTCATAACTCACAGGTTAGGAAGAGCGGCAAGTACGGGCGTCACCCACTTCGTTTATTGACAATTCTTTCCATTCTCCTATCTCTCCACAGTATTTTTCTCACTGAATATTGACTTAAAATATAAATATTTTTATGCAAAACTATTTATGACTAAAAAGAATAACCTGGATTGCAGCAGCTGAAACAAATTTCCCTTATCAAGTATCAACATCGATAGCGTAGGTCCTGACACTCCCATGTGCTGTATTTATATCGATATCAAAAGCTCCCGTTACACGTCATTACAGTCGAGTAGCCCCATGAGGACAGTGAGTTAAAAGTACGCAAATGTTTCATTTTCAACGAATCGCATTACAGATTTTATGACTAAATTATACTTCGCGAACTGTAACACCTCATATAATACCTATAATGTTTATTTTTATACATTTCTGTGACACTGATTAGGCCATGGCCTACTTTCTGCTCTATCCTCACCGTATCCTGTCTTATTTTGACAATGTTTTCAATGTAACCTATATATTATTTCTGTAATGCTTCTGATAGCTCCGATACTATTGTACTAAATGATCTATGGACGAATAAATAAATGAATAATCCTAAATATCACGTCTGTGCAGCCCAAGATCCGCAGAAAGAAATGGAGATAAGATAGACGTAATCCGCAAGGTCCAAAAACATGCTTTCGAGCTCAAACGAACAATTTTTTTCCGCCTAAAGCTTACAAGAGAATAGAATGCGTCTAAGGAGCCCTACTTTCGTCCCACTCCATCGTCTGCCTATAGGCACGTATTAACACCATTTTATATCTTTAAGCTAATAATGAATAATAATCTCGATATTGAGTTAGAACGACTTACTATTTATTGAATAAGTACCTTAAATATGACTAACTCTCTGTACAAGTCTGTTGTATGTTTCAGCAACCTAATTCCACCAGGAAGTTTAAATTTGGTAATGTAACGATTACGCGCCATCAGCGCGCTACCATGTGCATATTTGCATCCTTTCTCTTAGAAACTGCAGTCTAAACTGTTTGTTATACGAAATTCAATTACACTTGCTGTGCAGTGTGGTATATTTGCACTGTACTACATTTTAACATGGTCACCCATCACCCAACGTATCACTCTCCTGCAATGATCTCCATGCTTGGTTTCATCACAATGGGAAAAATAATAACAACACGTGCATAAATCAGCTACAGTGGAAGTTTGTTCAAATCATAACTTAACTGAAACCTAAACAAAATCGATTTCAATCCCATTGCACCTTCTGTGATTTTCCCACTTCAGAAGTATTAATATTCGAGGCACGATTCAATCAAGAGAAATATCACACTGGCTTCCTTCAGAGAGGACACTGTGTAAACTGTATGAGTATTAGAAGCATGTTATATATTATTACACTGTTGTAACATGTCTTGTCTTTATTTATTGTACGAATGGCCAGTGTACAATATGCACAAACTGATAATATGTGTGACAAACAGATGCAGATTATTAAGGGGAATAGATGGTCAACAGCGACAAATACGTTTTATTGGATCAATGAGAAAAATTATAATATGAAAAAATTGCTGTCTGTACTCAACATACAAATGTAGGTAGGGATGATACTGTCTTTTACAACAGCTTATGTTAGATTAGATTCAACTGCAGTCACTATTCAGTCAGTAAATTTGCTTACTACAGCAGAATTGATCATTTCCATAATCTCATGTTCTAACAATAGTAGATAATTTGCCATACAAGATGGCTTAATTCATGTCACGGGAATGTGTGATGATGTTTCAACTTAGCCCTGTTGTACAGTGAGAACATTCTTGCTTAATAGAATTAATTACTTGGATACTGCAATTCTGTGAGTTATGAGTGAATACAGTTGTATTGTTGTGGTAAAGATAGGAAAATGAGGGACAGTGGAGCCAGCAACACAACATAATAATGAGTCTAGTACTGATGTTAATGAGACTGATGGCGTGCAGTAGTTGTAGATGGTACAAACGCTACATCACTAGAAATTGATTTGCGAGCTGAAACCAAGTAGTTAATCCTACATTTAACCCTGTAATTAATACTGCGGCTAATCCAACCAATAGTCAAGTACAAGATTCGAATACCGCACAGCTTTCCAGCTTTAGCGAAATCCTGAAACAATAGTTATCTGACATATGCAGTGAAATATCCAACTTATGTAATGAAATTTGTATTAGAAATGAAATATCCACTCTGAATAATAAAAGGACTTCTTTGAATAATGAAATGTATACCAAGAGTGATATGTCAACTAAATTTGATGATTTGTCTACTAAGTTGTTGAGCGAAATTTTTGAAAAACATAACAAGTTCCATAGCGAAATTGGTGGTCAAATAACAAGTCTGTCTACATATGTATCAAAGTTAACACTATAGTTTAATACCTTCACAAACGATGTATCACCTTTGTCATTACAAGCACCATAAATAGTGCCAATGGCGATTTGTTCTAATCGAAGCCGACAAAGTGCGCCAATGGCGGCAGTGAGCAGCAACACAGAGGACAGCTGCCCTCTGTGGTTTTACCAGCGAGGGCGTTGCCACCATTAAGTGTGGTCTGTCTGTCAACTTGAATTTTGATGCAAGTGCAGAATACTCACAGCGTGCTATATGTGGCGGAATGGAACAATTCTCCCTCAGTCTTCGATGGCTCACTTGAAGATAAATGAGAGGTGCCCACTCGCCATATCATACAATGTATTAAACGACCACCAGCTGCAAGTCTGAAATTTGTCTGAACAAGAAATTTGATATCAACATTAGAATTGTTAAAGCAATCTCAGAAAGAATAGCACAGCTTATTTTTCAAATCATCAAAAGACATTTAAAACAAAAACATTATAGTCTATGCATCGAAAGTTTCACGCCCTGATGAGAACAAATAAGACATAAATAAAAAGTTAAGAAACTTGTTAGTTGTACACGTAATATTTTCTTTTGTGCTATCACATAAAATGTTTTAAATCATCAAAACAATTAAAAACTCCAATAAATGGTAACCATTTACTGCTTTTTCCGACTAACAAAGCAATACTTGGGAACCTTTCCTAACATTTTTGGTGTAAGAGAAACTGGCCTTAAACCACCTGGATCTTCGTCATCTCCTACTTCTAAATATGAACTACATGAGGGCAGTAATAGTTCTTTTAATCCTCCTGATTATGACCAATGATGATGTTGCCAGAACGATGAAGCCTTACTTTATGACCATTTTATGATGGTTTTCATCATTCTGATGACGGACAATGGTGGTTAAGACGCCTCTCATGCTGAGACAATATGACATGCCATATGACATGTTACAATAAAGATCACTGATGAGATGCGCATTGGTGTGACACTTATGTGGGGTGATGCGATATGCAATATGATACATGATGTGATGAGCAGCACCATGTCCTGTTTTAGATTCAGCTGCAATCATGAGCTGTTCTGAAGAGGATGTTCGTGTGGCTTACCATCACCCCAAGTTAAAAAAAGTGAAAAAAAGGAAATACTGGGTGCACCCCCCGAATCCTATTAACATCAAACGTAATTTGGCTGTGGTTTCTCATGAGCTCTCCCAGCACAAACACAAATTCTGCAAACGCTACAGGACGAGTCCAGACAGTTTGCACTTTTTGGAGCAACCAGTGTCAGCTACATTGACACAGCAGGGCACATGTCTCCGACTTGCTACTTCTCCTGCTGGAAAGCTTGCGACCGAACCGCCGAATCTTTCCATCAGTAAATGGGGTATGTTCTCAACTGACTCGGTTGTTTTAACCCCCTCCACTGACAGAATGACCCGCTTCCTACTTCCGTATGTATAAAGCCGATACGGACTTGTAGCTGTCACGCCTTTGCGCTTACTGCTATGTATTTTAACCATAAATAGCTCAGCCCTAATGGCAAGAGTTAGTAGTGAATTCACGTTATTAATCTTTGAAGACAGCACAGCTGCCACAAGCTCAGCTCACTTTTACTCCACTCCTACCCTCGCCATTGCACCACATTAACTAGGTGCTACATGGACCTTGCTAAATTCACTTGCGTATACATTTCTGACCGTTACTCGCCAGTATTTACCTATTGGATTAGTACACTCCTAACTGGACTATTTCCCAAAGAGCTGTGATGATTGAACGGGTTCGATCCACGGCCTACAGTGCCCTACAGTTCACACGGTAACACTGCCTACCTGACCCACTTAACTTGGTAGTGAGCTTATGTATCCAATCACCACTGCTAGCAGCAGTGGGTAATCCTATCAGCACGACGAGAGCAGCAGACTTACCGTCGAATCCTCCTGAAAATACTTATAACTACGGTCGCCAGCTCTGAAGGAGCAAAAGAATAAATCAATTTTTTGGCTCGTTTCAAAGTGAAACGGCTCGAGTTGAATTTAAACTTAATTCTGAATATTACTATTTCTGACCATTCTAGGTGATTCTACAAAGCAAATACTCTCTCAATTTCTGTGAGTTGGCTTGGTAATTACCACCAAGACAATTTAAGCAACTTAGGTTAACAAACTTCTACCCTTCAACTTATTTAATGATTTTGGGATATTACTCTTTGGACAATTGCTATAGAATTAGTTAAGTGACTTTACTTGAAAGGTTACTCAGAAAAATTTAAGTGACTATAAATAGGCGACTCATTCTGGTGTGACCATTGCTCTTTTCAACATTCTTAAACGCTAAAGTATTCTACAACCAAAAGAATTGTAAATGAAAGAGGCGATGGTGGCCTCAGTCTGATTTCACTACACTATGTTTCAGGTTACTACACTTTACAATGAACAACATGCGTCGTAATTTTACTCATTACTATATTCTGTCCCCTGCACTTGCACAAAAGAAAACTGGTATTCTCCTTTTACATGTATACAAAGTTCGACTTAACAATTGCAAGCAGTCTTGCCTTGGGTAGACGTGTCGGTGCTGGTGGTGAGATGCATGTGGCTAACGCAGCTCTTCACGCCTCATGCCCTTAATGGCGGCTGGAACTATGAGCTGTAGCACTCGTATAAGCTACTGCACGTCCGCCATAAAATCTGGGCGCAGGAACTCTTACAATCAGCCCCAGTGGCATAGAGACGGCTTCGACAACCATTCGTCGCGTTCTACTCCACAAACGGCGACGATATTCGCCTCTTCGCTGTTGCACAATCACTTTTGCGTGACCACAGTTACGCACGTCCGGTCACGTCAACCCTCCCCAGGCCATTCCATTGTTCAGTCCCTGTGTCTCCAGCTACCTCTAGCTACGCTCGTATCACCAAGAGTGGGGGCGTTCCCCTACCACCTTTTCACCGAAATCATTTAGTATTTAAGAATATTTATATTTATTACCCTGGACTTCATACCAGTCATAATAATTTACTACTAGCGCTTTATAACATTAAATCATACAGTAATAACTTATAATTACCAAGAAAAAGAATACATTTGACTCCGAGAGCTTAGTGCATTGTCTGAGAGGCAGCGCTAATTCCCAGTTTCGCCAATAGATGGCATCAGGGTGCACTCCCTGGCAGTCTCACACCAGCGCGCCCGTTTCCGACGCGCGGTCTCCAAATTACTGTCAGCCCACCATCATTTCAGTTCCGTTACAAGCTGCTCATTAAAGTAAGCTGAGTTGGTGGAGGGGTTCAAATGATGTTAGAAATGTCATTATGAAAAGTCTTGTATTTAGTAAGACCACAAGTATGGCACTTAATTCGATGTGGCGCATGTATGTAAATAATGTTTACAAATTAATAAAGCTAAAAGGATTCCTACAACTGCTCAGTTTCGCAAAGTAGTATATGATTCAACTTGAAACATTGCTGAATTTAAAGAGAGATCAACCACCATTAATTGTACAGCAGTGGGTGCTGAAATCTGCATAGGGTTGTGACAAAGTGTTTGAAGAAATGGAATAAGCTGATGATGATAAGAAAAATGCCAATATGTCCTCCTCGGCTTCGCCCATCTGTCCATTCAGAAGTAACAAAAATTTGGCTTGCAGATCTCCTTTATGCCTGTCATAAAGTTTTCTAAAATTAGGAAGCGTAGACTGAAAAAAACATCCAGTCAACATCATCAGCTGATGAGTACCAGTGTCTTTTCATTTCATTAAGTTTCTTTGGTTTACAGCTACAGATTCTATGTGATATGTAGCTACCAGCCATATCACCGACAACTTCCAATAAATTTCAAGCATTTTGTACAGAATGAAAAGGGGTCTGGCTATCCTTCTGTCATTAAAAACGATTTCGATATGTTAGCTGTATTTCATATACAGTAATACATGCTATAAAACATACCAAACGTAAACTGTCCCAGCAACTGAATTTTTTTTACTCGAAACTTGTCAAAATATGTGCGCTGTTTCACTTCACTCCAAAGCACCACAATGACTATGACCAATAATGAAAAGAAACCAAGTTCATTACCAAGCTGTGAAGTCAGACTGTAAGAAACGAAAAATTCAGTTTTGTTTGCTGAATACGAGGGTAATCTCAAAAGTAAGGTCTCCTATTTTTTATAAGAACACGTACCTGTTTATTTCTACAATGGTTTACATCAATTTACAGCTTGAACATTTAACTATTTTTCGACATCACCATTTCTGTCTATGCAGTTTTGCAGACACTGTGGCAGTTTTTGTATGCCCATGTCATACCAGCTCGCCGCCATGCTGTTCAGAAAGTTATGAACCTCTTCTTTCACCTCGTCGTCGGAGCTGAATCGCTTTCTGGCAAAATGTTCTTTTAACCTAGGGAACAGGTGATAGTCACTGGGCGCCAAGTCAGGACTATAGGGTGGGTGGGTGATTATGTTCCACTGAAAATGTTGCAGAAGAGCAATGGTTTGCGAGCGATATGTGGGCGAGCGTTGTCATGGAAAATGTGTGCGCCTTTGCTCAACATTCCTCTTCGCCAGTTCTGAATTGCCCATTTGAGTTTTTTCAGTCTCGCTGTACCTGTCAGCGTTAATTGTGGTCCCAGCGATTCAGCTCCGACGACGAGGTGAAATAAGAGGTTCATAACTTTCTGAACAGCATGGCGGCGAGCTGGTATGATCTGGGCATACAAGAACTGCCACAGCATCTACAAAAATGCATCGACAGAAATGGTGATCATGTCGAAAAATAGCTAAATGGTCAAGCTGTAAACTGATGCAAACAACTGTAGAAATAAACAGGTCTATCTACTTATAAAAAATAGGAGATCTTAATTTTGGGATTACCCTCGTAATTTCCTCAAGATCGAATAAGAAAACTGGATAGTGGAGAAGATACACAAATCCCAAAACAGTGGTTTCTAATTTTACACCTGAAATGCCAAATACATTTTACTGAGAAATTGACTATAGAGACAGATGTAGCATTGCTTCATTAACAGAAAACCATTTTTTAGGCATGTCAGGTGACTAGAAATTTCCCTTCCCATCTATTGTGCAACACAAGTTGCTGGAGTAACCAGCACTCTAAGTTAAACAGGGCAATATGATAGAGACATGTATCAGTGTTTTATCAGGGTTGTCCCAGAATGAATCAGTTGAGTCACTTCCACTTTGTGTGGTGTCACCGTCAGACACCACACTTGCTAGGTGGTAGCCTTTTAAATCGGCCGCGGTCCGCTAGTATACGATGGACCCGCGTGTCGTCACTGTCAGTAATTGCAGACCGAGCGCCACCACATGGCAGTTCTAGAAAGACGTCCTGGCACTCGCCGCAGTTGTACAGCCGACGTTGCTAGCCATGGTTCACTGAGAATTACGCTCTCATTTGCCGAGACGATAGTTAGCATAGCCTTCAGCTAAGTCAATTGCTACGACCTAGCAAGGCGCCAATTATCCTTTGCTATGTATCTAATGACGCATATACTGTTCAACAAGACCAATGTTCACCAATTGTGGATTAAAGTTAAGTATTCCAGCAGCTACGTACTTTTCTTTATAGCATTCATTACGTATCCTGTTTCAGACCTCACGCCAGCCTGCGTGAGTTTAAGCGCGTGCCTTTCGGTTACCCGTCACTGTGGATTGGCTGTCTTGCCACTCCACAACACTTTGTTTCTATGTACTCTGTAGATGTGGACTGCATCTGCAGCATACCATGAGTCATATCACATATCATATTGCATATCATAATACCTCAGTGAGAACTGTGCCTAATCCCTGTAACATTTCCTGCATTTGTTTCACAGAGAGTATTAAGTGTACAGTTAAAAAGCTAGTAACTATCTCCATGAAAAAGAATCCTTCTTTAACGAACTGATAAATGACAGCATATCTCCATACAAGATGATATATTTAGTGCATATCATTGTAGTTCAAGGCTAGGTCAAAAACTGTTCTTCATTTGGAGTGTTTTGATACAATAGATAAATACAATGTTATGACCAGTACGTTTGTTCTTATTACATTCATCCAGGAAGAAACAAGAAGGATATGGACTTGGCAAGGACATATGGAGGCGAAATGAAATTGACTGTATTTCTTCAAACAGGTTAGAAATTGTGCTTGTTGTAATGATTCTACCCATTTCAAAATTATTGGGACATAGATTAAAAATTCATACAAAGAGAGAAAGAAATAGACTGATTGGAAAAATATCATTAACACAAATAATGAAAATTTACATCAGAATAGCTAGGCAGGCAACATTAAATTAAGCAACACTTTCAGTATGATGGAATACTGTGTAGGGGATCATAAAAGAGACATATATTTAGCAATGGTAGTAAGCTAATGGAGCACAAATTGCAGGTATTAGGAAGTCAAACGCAAAAAAATCTGAAACCTAATCCTCATGAATAAACGTTCACTGTCTTAACAACTGTCCAACCCTCCTTGGTCATCTAATTGATACTAAATCAGCAGCAATTTTCTACAAATTTATTTTTACAAATAAGTTGTAATGTCGTTAGGAACAATAGTCAGTGTTAATTTGGAATTAGTAGTGCACTCTTCTTATGAAAAGTTGATGAAAAATTTTAGAAGAGTACCAGCTGACCAAATTTCGCCCAACAGAAAGGACTTTGGTTACCCAAAATGAGTCAGATTTCTCTCCCTCCAGTTATACATTTGTTTTGCTCAGTTTGTTGTACCAGTGCCATAAATCGCCCTATAGAATACCAGGCAATCTATGTTTTGACACTTTTGGCACCATTACTACCAAGAGACTTACTAATTCTTGGCAGTTTATTTATAAGGGCTGAAAATGGTAACTTATGAAGAAAATCCTCAGTGACCATTATTTTCATTTAGCAGTTATCACAAAATTACGAGAATAAATGAACATTACTGCAGTTTCGATTTCATACACATCAGTAGATACATCATTGTAGTACTGCACTGTGTATTTACTAAATTACCTTAAAATTTTAAGTGTAATTTATATATTACAATTTAAAACACATGTGCTAATTAATAACACTGATATTGTACATGCATATCTCTAGTTACAAGTTAAGATTTTTAGTGTCATAAACTACTGTAGTTTGAATCTTTTATTAACAAACATCCATTCATGTAGGTAAGCACATAACATATCACTTTATTAAGATACATTATAATCTACACTGCAGAATTCACATTGCAATAAGTAGTCTCAGTGGAGGTTTCAACGGTCATGTGGTCTCTTTAGCAGATTAAGTATTAATTATGCATCTGAGTACTGAAGGCTTTTTTTTTAGGAATTCTCAAGCTATGTGCTAGACTACTGAGCTTGTCTTTACTTATTGTGTGGTATGTTTATTGGTTTAATGTTCTCTGGTAAAACATCTTTTTGTTTTACCGCTGTCAGGGTTTTCCGATGCTGTAATGAAACATGGCAAGTGTGGTTCAAAGAGCCATAGGCCTTTATGATAGAAGTTGTAAGTAGATACATTGTAGGACTCTTTATAATAAATATATCAGTGCTTTATTTACAGTAGTTATTATCTGCTTTTACTCTTGATTGTAGTTAATGTCTAATGTAAGACAAAAAATGTTTACAGTTGTTGCTTCTTCCATGTTCATTTCACTGTTAAATTATGTCATATTCTTTCTCCTTTTGTTTGTTTCTGAAGAAAATTGTTTTGTGGCTACACTATAATGGAACCATTTTCTTTTAGTCACAGTACTTTTTTATTTGCTGAAATAAATGATTTCTTTCAAGTGATTTCTAATTTTTTCTTTATTTATTGTAGTTGGCACATAGCATTTTCTGTTCATTATAACTGACTTTCGTATTGTGAATTTAAAAATTCGTATGTAATATTTAACAATCATAGTTTACCTCCATTAACATTGTGCTATCCATTAAATACGTCATAATATTTTGTAACTGAGCAAAAAGTTTTGAGAAGATACAATTGCTTCTCTGAGTAAAAAATGGCTTTCTATAGGAGATTGGAGAATCTATTATAGCTTTACAAAGTGCACTATTGTGGCAAAAGGAGATACTTCAATATCATATCTTCTGTGCAAGTAAATTTTCTGGTGTTTTTAGAGTTTTCTATTTAGCAAATGTTTGAAAGAGTGTTTATATGAGATAATATATTTTTTTACTACACACTTACTTGCAATAAGAATAATTATTGTTTATACATATGATATTTTGTACTTTTACATCATGAGATTTCAGTGAATGAATACAAAAGTGCATGAATGTTGTATTCTTGTTTAGCTATTTCGTTGGAAAAAGTTGCACTCACATCCAGTGTCATGCATTCATTTTGTGCATGTGTTCTTTTTAGTATCTTCCAGATACACTTAGTATGTAGGGGTATGAGGTTCATCTAATTGTATAAAACGCTCTGGTGCTGTTGACTGACATTCTTCCATGCTGTGCTGTCCAAAATGAATTAAGCATATAATGTAAACTATTATGATGAGAAATGTCACAATTAATAAAATGTTCCAGGCTATTATGATGTAGTCGAATGACTTTCCCGTTTGAAACCCAATGTTTCATCCTCATTTGCAGAGGACATTTCCAAGGGGGATCTTAGTTTCTTTGAGTGTCAGATTAACAACCAGTCTTGCTACTGACTGCAGCAAAATTCAACTTATGCATGGTTCCATGCAGTGGCGTAACGTCACATGCTTTGAATACCCGAGTGCTATTAGCTAGTGTCAGTGGCCATTGTCCACTGTTGCTATCACCCCATGTTGGAAGGCTTCTACACATCTTCTTCAGCCCTGGGATCCAAATCTCAATCAGTTTCATGTCCTCCTTCTTTCTATTGAAATTCCTGTTGTGTTTAACAATTTCTAAGGCCTCTCTGCACAGCCTCTCATGGTATCCGCTTGTGGTTGCTATCACTTGAGTCCTATGAAAGTGACTGTGGTGGTTCCCGGCCGCAAAACGTGTTCCGCAACAGCTAATCTGTCTATCTTCCCCTTCTACAATTGGCCTTGTGCTGTTCCAATCGTTTTTCGACTGTTCTTTTTGCATCCTAGTGCTGAATAAGATGAGCATCATTCTTCGACCATGCAGCGACAGCAACAGCTGATGGTAGCAGTTGACAATGGCCAAATGTGCTCGAGTATGCAAAACATGTGACATCACGCCACTGCACAGGAGAACGCGTAAACTGAATTTTGCTGCAGTCAGTAGTGAGCCAGGGTGTGAATCTGAAACTCAAAGAAGCTGCATGACCTTTGGTAAGATCTTCCGCAGATGGGAATGAAATGTTGCGTTCAAATGTGAAATTCAGTCGACCGCGGAATAATAGCCCAGTGTATTTTATTTATTGTGACATTTCTGGCCATGAAAGTTTATATTTTACAGTTAAACGCCTCTATGGGGAGGTGGTGTCAAGAAATGTGCAATGCATGGAATATCTCCAGAAGAAGAGAGTGCAGCTTTTGTATTTCCTCTCGTTTCTGTCTCGTTGCAGTGCGCTCAGTGTTATTTCGAAATTTTTGAGAATTAAGGCACAGTGCATTTTCAAGCTAATGGAAGAGGCCTTATTACGAGAGCAGGTGCAACAGACCCTCTGGGACCTGACAAGCACAGACTGTAAGTTAATGTCTCTTGATATTACTATTAGTATTAAACTGTGTAGTGGTGGCTGGGACAGATTTGACAGACTATTGCATGATACTATTAGGAAACGTATGTTAACAACTTTTAGTATGCAGAAGAAGGAATTTGATAATTTTCAACCCCGATCAGAAGATCTAGCATTGGGATGCTTCTTACGTGATTATTAACTTATCTGGACATTCGTTATTTGACGATGAGATATCTGTGCCTGTCAGGGGTGGAAAGTTTGCCATTAGTCCGTGGGTTGTGCCCACAGAGGAAGTAATAGCCAGTTTAGATGCAGGCATTCATAGTGTGGACACAGTAACAGCTGAAGAAATCCATGTAGGAGCTGTAGGAGTATTGCGTCACTCAAAGCCTCCAAAAACTAATTTAACTGTTTGGTGAAAGGAATGCCAGAAAATGCCTGACTGAGGACAATAATATTAACATTCTCCCTACTGACAAGCTAAATGCCACGGTTGTTTTGAATGTGATCGACTATCATACTAAGATTAACTACTCATTAAATCCACAGACTTATAGGGAACTGAGGAAAATCACCACTGGCAAAGTTCTTATAACTCTTATGTGGTTGATAGAAAAGTCCTCTTTCAGACAGAGCTCTGAGAAAAGTCTGTTCAGTTCATTTGTGCTACCACCAAGACTCTATAGGTTGCCAAAGATGATAAAGAACATGTTCCTCTAAGATCTATAGTGAGTGCCATTAGTTCACCCACCTACTCAATTGACAAGTTCCCAATGACATTAATAGTACCATATGAAGGCCAATCTGATTCCTGTATCAAGAATTCAGTATGATTTATCAGTAAATTAAATGATGTAGTCCCAGCTGGAGGATATTTTAGTTACTTTTAATGTGGTATATTTACTATGATTCTGCTAAAAGATGTGTTGCTACAGCTGAATCGAATTTTTCCTCCTGATATTACAGAACTGTTAAAATATTGCCTCACAACTATGTATGCCAAATGGGACGATGAGTTACACAAGCAGGCAGATGGCTTGGACATGGGGAGCTCCATAAATCCAGTTATAGCGAATTTCTTTATGGAAAAATTCGAGGAGCAGGCACTGGATACTGCCAACAAAAAACTGAATATTTGGTTCCGCTGTCCATGGAAGATTGATTTCTTTTGTGGAGGTTTGGTAGAGGAGAACTAGGCAGTTTCCACAAGCATGTCATTGGGATAACTCGAAGATTCAGTTTACCATGGAGGAGGAGGCAGACAGAAGATTAAATTTTCTTGATATACATTGAAGAAGGATTCTTGAAAAAGTAGGAATGTATATGATTCCATGTAGCTGTGGAGAGGTGTACATGAGAACTACAAAAAGAACGGACAAAAAACGACTAGAAGAGCATAAAGGCTATTGTAGAAGGGGGGTGATAGACATATCAACTGGAACGTGCTTTGCAGCCAGGAGACCGCCACATTCATTTTGATAGGACTTAAGCACTGGAGCCATAAGTGGATACCATTAAAAGCTATACAGAGAGGCCATAGAGGTTGTAAAATACCCCAAGAATTTCAGTAAGAACGAGGAGTGCGTGAAACTGAATGACATTGGGATCCCAGTGCTGAAGAAAGTGTCCACGAGTCTTCCATCAAGGGGTGACAGCAACAGCAGATGACAACAAGCGACAACAGTCATTTGTGCTTAGGTATTCAAAGCATATGACGTTACACCACTGTATGGAAGCATGCGTGAACAGAATTTTGCTACGTCAATAGAGAAACAGGGTGTGAATTGGACGCTCAGAGAAGTTACAATGCCCCTTGAAAATGTCCTCCATTTGACTATGAAATAGTAGCCCAGAACATTTTATTAATTTTGATATTGTGGTTCACTATATTCAGTAATAGTATCCGCATTTAAGATAGTATACTACATACAACTGATTTCAGCACAGTTCTGATGTATCCTTCTAATGTGCTTTGTACTTTAACAGAACTGCTTCAAACCTTATGTACATTAGTGAGAAACCAGTAACAATAGGCTCAATATAGGTGCAACTCATTACCGACTAGTGTCAAATAGGCCTTAAAGGTAGATAGATAAATATATGAACTGTAGCGTTCATATCATCTGAGAAATCCCTAAATTATCATCATTTATATTGCCAGTCAAGTAGGGCTCATGGACTTACTCAAGCCGCATTATATGCAAGAAATACTAAGGAATATATTTGTTTTCAGTTGTTAATTGCTCCCATCAGGCAGCTAACGAGTCCTAAGTAAATAAACTGAAGGATTTAAACATAGGCTCTAAAATAGATGAACCAGATATTGTAGCAGCACATATATTTTAAATGATTTGACTGAAGAAAATATTCAGATCCAATGAGTAAAATTATATCACAGTGTCAACATATCAATATTGGGAAACTCAGCTTCCATAGTTGAACACACAAGCCTAGCTGAGTAACAGCCACAGAAAATCCCCTAAGGATATAGTAACACAGTAGAAAATCTCCACGACTCAGGAACTAAAGACTATTGTGGTATTTCCATATTTATTATAAAATAAATCACATACATAATAAATACCGATAACACTTCATGACATGGAACATCATTTCAAAACATTCCACAATCCATTTCAAATGGTTCCAGTCACACAGGCTGTCAAAGGCATGGAACAGGACAACACAAAACGGAACATCACTGTCAAGGTTTCTTAGGAAGAATGTTTTGACGTTGGCGTTGGTTGGGGTGAGAACTGTGGTTGCATCTGCTAACGCCGTAAGTTAACATATTTTCGCCTCATTCACTCACTTAGCAGTAGCAGTGGATTTCATGCTTTTGCCTCTTTTTAGTATTTAGTTTTGTTTTCGTGACAACTAGCAAATGCTCTATGACGACTTGGATATTTTTTTTCCACTGAGTGTTCTGCCATTAGAGAAGCCAGCTATCTGAAAGCGAAAAATTGTTTATGTTTTACACTAACTGAACAAAGCTGAAGCCTATAGTGTGTTTAAATAAGAACATAAATTGATGAAACAATTTTCATTAAATAACCTTTTCTTCAGTAAAAATGTTACTTCCATTGAAAGACAAACGTAGAGTTGCTTATAATATATGCTACATAGGGGAAAAAATGTAGTGGATAAGGTAAACAGGCTGCATGGGGTATTCCCCAATAAATATAATTTTCACTATGAAATAAATGTCGTATTTTGAATTTTTTGCTTCTTAGCTATTTTGCTGTAGTTTATGCAGGTTAACACTGTTAAGTGACAGGTAACACGATTTAAGGGACAACATAAACTTATGCTTTATTCGCACACCACACATTACCACATCTGACTAACAAATTATATTACGTTGCCCCATCAACAAACACGGAACATGTATATTCCATAGAGTCTAATGCACTCTGACGTCATATCTTGTGCGCCACTATGCATGCTGGAAAATGTTTGTTCACATATCCCCAACACTCCCCCTTGAACAAACATTTTCCAGATACTCAACACTATACATTTCGGGTTAAACCATAATGTTTCACCAGCTTCTGAAATTTGTCCTCACTGAGAGGCTTGGTTAGGAGATCAGATAACCTTTTTGCTGTGCATAGATGGTGGTGGTGGTGGTTAGTGTTTAACATCCCATCGACAACGAGGTCATTAGAGATGGAGCGGAAGCTCGGGTTAGGGAAGGATTGGGAAGGAAATCGGCCGTGCCCTTTCAAAGGAACCATCCCGGCATTTACCTGAAACGATTTAGGGAAATCACGGAAAACCTAAATCAGGATGGCTGGAGACGGGATTGAACCGTCGTCCTCCCGAATGCGAGTCCAGTGTGCTGTGCATAGATAACTAAGGATTATATTCCCCTGTTCCACATGATGTCTTATAAATTGGTGCCTTATGTCAATATGTTTGGATCTTACACTGGTGACATTATAATAGCTCTCATATTGTCATAAAATATCACAGTTGGTTTTAATGTTGGAGGAGTTTCTATTTCACTCATCAGTGTATGGATCCAAAGAGCTTCTTGGATAGTGGAGGACAAGGTCATATATTCAGCTTCTACAGTACTCAAAGCAACAGTTCTTTGTCTCTTACAAGACAATGATATCAATCCTCTCATTAGTCTAAAACAACTTCCAGTGATGGAGTGTCTGCTTTCCAATTCATTTCCCCAGTCTGCATCACTGTATCCTTCCAAATTTACATTTCCAACTTCAGAATATTTTAACTTATAATCAGTAGTTCCATTTAAATATCTGAATACTCTCTTGACTGCCATCCAGTGCTTTTCACTTGTATCACTGGAAAACTTGCTTACTGCATTTGTGGCAAACTCAATATCTGGTCTGGAAGTCTATGATAAGTAGACTTCCTACAGCTTCCAAATAGGGTACACTTTCCTTACATTTCTTGTCATCATCAGTTAGTTTTGCATTGTTTTCCATAGGAGTAGAAATAGGTTTACAATTATCCATATTGAACTTTTCTAAGATCTTTCTTGTGTATAGAGATTGATCAATCCATAATTCTTCTCTGTTGGCACTTCTTAGAATCTTCATGCCGAAGTATTGATTAATTTCCCCTAAATCATGCATATTAAATTCTGACCGTAACTGTTCTTTAAAAAAGTCCATCTGGCTTTCACTATTGGTTAAAATAAAAAAAAACATCTACCCATATGGCCATGATTACAATTTCTTCATTGCTCCTTTTATGATATATACTGGGATTTGCCTTTGATTGTAACATGCCTAGTTTTATCAAACGTTTATGCAAACATTTATTCCAGCAAGGGCCACTTTGTTTTAATCCATATATGCCTTTCTTCAAACGCCAAATTCTCCTTTTCCCCTTATAAGGTCGCTTAACTTCATCAGGTGGAATCACATATATTTCCTCTTCCAGTCTTCCATTCAGGTAGGCTGTTTTCACATCCATCTGATGAATTAATAAGTCTTCCTTTATGGCCAGAGCTAAAAGGTATCTTAATGATGAATACTTCACCACTTGTGAGAAAGTTTCATTGTAGTCTATTCCTTCTTTCTGGGAATATCCTTTAGATACCAATCTGGCTTTGAGTTTTGGTATTGCACTCTCAGGATTTTTAATACTAAACACCCGTCTTCCTCTTAGTGGTTTTTTATTTTCAGGCATGTCAACCCATTCATATGTATCATTATCCACAAAAGATTGCAGCTCCTTTTCAATAGACTTTTTCCAATCTTGAGCATTTGAACTTGCTAAAGCTTCATCAACTGTGATTGGTTCATTGTTGATTGTTTGGGCAGCATACATATCATTAGCTGGATATTCTTTTGGTTTTGCTATTCGTGAAGACCGCCTTAAACTGACTTCCTCTGTTGAATCTTCTTCCTCAATTTGATTCTCGGGTAGCACATCAGCTTCCTCTTTATTCTCATCTTCCTCTGTTTCAGTTTCCATCTCTGTTTTAGCACTATCACGCATTATGCTTGGTTGCATTACTGTGTCATTTTGACTACTTACCTTTATTTTAGGTCTATAATCCTCAAAAAATACTACATCTCTAATACTTATTATCTTCTTATTCATAGGATTATAAAATCTGTAGCGTTTTGAATCCTCACAGTAGCCAACAAAAATATATTTTTGAGATTTTGCATCCCACTTTCCTCTTAATGGTTTTGGAATCTGAACCATGGCTTCACATCCAAAGACTTTTAAGGGCTCTAGATCCGGTTTCTTCCCAGTCCATACTTCATAAGGTGTCTTGTTTCTAACAGCTTTGGTAGGTGATCTGTTAATTAAATACACTGCTGTTGACACAGCCTCTGCCCAAAAACACTTAGGTAGTTAAGAATCGTTTAACATACTTCTTGCCTTTGTAAGTAGGCTGTTTAGGTTTTTTTATTGGTAACGCCACCTCTGTATGAAAATCACTGGCTGTGCTGTGTGCAGTCTGTGGCTGCTTTGCATTGTTGTAATACTCGCCATTGTAGTGTTAGGCAGCTGGCTGTGAACAGCGCGTAGCGTTGCGCAGTTGGAGGTGAGCCACCAGCAGTGGTGGATGTGGGGAGAGAGATGGCGGAGTTTTGTAATTTGTCATGAACTGCTATATTTATGTATGATGATATCAAGGTAAATACATTGTTTGTTCTCTATTAATATCTTTCATTTGCTAACTATCCCTATCAGTAGTTAGTGCCTTCCATAGTTTGAATCTTTTATTTAGCTGGCAGTAGTGGCGCTCGCTGTATTGCAGCAGCTTGAGCAGCGAAGATTTTTGTGAGGTAAATGATTTGTGAAAGGTATAGTTTAATGTTAGTCAGGGCCATTCTTTTGTAGGGAATTTTGAAAGTCAGATTGTGTTGCGCTAACAAAATATTGTGTGTCAGTTTAAGCACAGTCCTGTATAAATTGTTCAAAAAGGGGATGTTTCATATGTCGACCCTTAGCCAAGGATACCTCACTGGAATCTTCTGATTTTTCTTGTAGTTTGTGTAATTAGTGTAGCTATTGTTTATTGATAGCGCGTAATCATAGAGAGAATTTCCTTTGTAGTTGTAGTTTTTTCATTGTTGTACAGTAAAACAGTTGTGGCATGCATGTAGATTTGCACCAAGTATTTCGCAGCTGCGCTGGCAATTAAGTAGACATTATTTCCATTGCTATGTTATTTTATTTTGCTCTTCAAATTGCGCTTTTCTGTGTTATCGTGTGAAATTTTGTGACAATTATGGCGTGTGAAAAACGTAATACTAGGCTCCAAAGTAAACTGAGAAATGACAGTGAAGACGAAAGCAGTGTGTTGGCGCCGCAGAGTAATGAATTAACTAATGTTCGAAGTAGTAATTTGGTAATTGCGCATAGGGAAATGGAGCGGGTGGCAAACAATGGTGTAGACAGTGAAACAGGTAGTGAACAGGGAAGCGTTATCGATCGATTGGTCGGCAACAGCTCGCCTCAGGAATCGGGAATGACAGAACACAATATTGCAAATACTGCAGACTCAGGTTTTGGGTTCCCACCGTTTTCTCAAATTACTCAAGACACATTTTCCACTTGTCAAAATGTGAATGTTGCCGGTGCAACTTCACTGCCGAAAAGCACTGAGGAACATGTTTCAGACACCAGTGCATTGTTATTACAATTAATGCAACAAATGGGACAAAAGCTTGAAAAGTTAGACACACTGGAACAAAATCAGAGACAAACACAACAACAGCTTCAAAAGTTAGACTCATTGGAACAAACTCTTGAACAAACGCGTGAAGATTTAACTACTGAGCTACATAACATTGAATCGAAATGTCAAAAAGTCTGTAATGACGTAAAAACTCAAATTTGTGAGCATTTTCAACCTGTTTTTTCGCGGCATGAAAATGCATTACAGAATCACGAAGCAGCCATAAAAGAACTGCAAATTATTGTTCATGAAAATCATGAGACCTTGCAAGCTAAATTTGACTCAGTTGCATCTACCGATTCGGTTACGCAACTTGCAAAAACTCAGGAAAACGCTAAGGACACAGTAGATACTCTGAAACTTGGTTCAGAAAAACACACTGAAGAAATAAGTACACTATCGGAGAAAGTAGCCGAACTTTCGGATCAGGTCACTAACTTATCTACAAAGGTAGATGATGATCTGAATGACACAAGACCCGTAGCCTTCACTGACACAGAAGAGTATGAACAAATTAGAAAATTCAAACAAAATCAAAATCAAATCAATACACAGTACAAAAGAGAAATCCGGGAAGTACAAGATCAGCTGACTCAGGTAATACAAGAATTACGTATTTCAGAGGACACTCGCGCTCCAACACAGGAAGAGTGACATAGAAATACGGAACAGCCACAAAATAATAACACAGCGCATTTCGGAAATTATGAAAGAAATTGGCAATGTGCACCGAATTTTGAGATTGAACAGCCGACACGACGTAACAATGACCGATATGCGACTCGCCGACATGATGACTTTGACTATAAGCTGTTCATTACTACACGTAAATTCAAAACATTTAAGAATTCTGGCAACGACATTCATCCACAAGCGTGGCTCCATCAATTCTCTCATTGTTTTCCTCCCAACTGGTCATTAAAGCACAGATTAGAATTTATGTGTGGCTACTTAGAGAATGAACCAGCTGTAAGAATGCGATCGGTCATTCATGATTGCCACAGTGAAGGAGAATTTTACCATGCCTTCCTCTCAGCATATTGGTCTCAAGCCACACAAGACCGAGTAAAACATGGTATCATAATGATGAAACATTTCGAACAATCTGAATTTTCCAGTCTTGTCAAATATTTTGAAGACGTGTTGCATAAGAATCAGTATCTTTCAAACCCATACAGCCCCTCAGAACTCATCCGCATTTGCTTACTCAAATTACCTGAACATTTACGACATATTATTTTAGCAGGACGTTGCAAAGAAGACATTGAGGCTTTTCAGGGACTGTTACAAGAACTGGAAAGTGACACTGACAATCGGGGAACGCGGAAACAGGAAAACAATCACTACAGGTCACATACGTCACAATTTCGTGACGGCAGAACCAATAACTGGACACGACAAGCCTACTCTTACAACGCAAATCGTGACCAAAACAGACACCACCCATATGACAACCACTGGCAGAGTAATAATAGTTACAGAGAAAGATCGCATTTCCGTAGTAAAGAATATGACAGAGATTACCTTAGAAACAGACAATATGGGAACCAAAACAATTATTATCAAGGGAGACAGAATAACTTTAGACGCAACGGTCCAGCGCGCAGTTACGACTCAGGGCGAAATTCTCCACCACATGACCGACAAACAAGAAACTATGTAAACTACCGACAAAACGACAGACGTGAATTTCATCAGAACTGGCGGGATTCTAACAGAGCTGGGCCCTCTCGGCAAGGCGAATTTGTAGAAGTTAGGTCTCCTAATCCCAATAACAACGCGCGCCAACAAAGAGACAGACCATGACTCGCGCCGCAGGCACCCACGTGCGCCGGCTGGCTCAGAGAAAAATAACATAGACGCTAACCTTGTGAAAAATTCCAGTATTCTTTACCGACGTATACTGCATGATAATTGCGTTCAAGCTGAAATTCTGAGTACCTTGAAGAGTAAAAGATTGTACCACATTTCACATGTAAAACCGATTATTGAAAGATAATCTGCTTTTTAACTTTTTCTTTGCCATAAAACTTTTCAATTGACGCTACTAGTATGCTTTGTCAGACTTAGAATCTGTTAACATACAACAATGTTTGAAGTTAAATATCCAGTCTAGAACCTAGGGAACATTTTTAAACAGAAATTACGAATGCATTGTTATAGTGAACAGATGACACAGTGTTGTATTTGTACATTCTTGCTTGTTAGTTGCACGATTACGTAACGACTATCAGGCTTACATACTTAGGACACATACTGGTACTGCTAATGAGATTCTAATGCAACATTTTGGTTTACTTGAAAATACATTCTGGATTTAAAGTACTTTCTGTGAGATACCAGATGACACAGTGGTAAGTTTATGTGACAGCTACACGATTTTATCACGACGCTACTAATGAGTGACAATTTAAAATGTTGCTTTTGCGGTGTTTCTGTTTTATATCTGCACAGTTTTCTGAATTCTTCTGGGAAGAAAAACATGTTTTAGTAGTAACTTTTGTGGTATAGCTACAATGAGACTGCCTTTTCTGTAGCACAACAATACGTTACAGTACAGTACTTTCTTCATCACAACAATAAGCGTAATAACTAAGATATCTATACATAAAGCATTTCACTTTTGTTTATCATGAGGTAAGTACATTGGCTTCTGCAGAACTTAGCCTTTGGAGGACGATAACTACGACACTTCCACAGACATTATCTTACAACAAGATGCACATTTAGCGCTACAGGACACGCATTTCAGTGATTAATGTTGTACTTAAAACATTTATTTTTAAAGATTTTTGAATTACAAAGAAAGTTTTCCGTGATACATTTCATTCCATTGCTGTAATCTGTAACACCTGAGGGTATAATTACATTAATCCTCAGGGGGGTACACGCTTACTTTGTGTACCATGTGTGTGGCAACCACAAGGAACCCTTGCTAATATGGTATTTGCTTATACAACTTTACACATCGGTACCATATTTCTCTAACACACAAATTACACAGCTATCTGATCATGTAACTGAGAGATAAACTTTTTTTACTACATCAGTGACAGATGTTTACGCAATTACACAGTTGGATAACTTCACACTTATGAAATTGTATTTTGTCTGTACTCTGTAAACTGTCCATATTTTTTTTGGAACCATTGTGATACTATGAGAGCTTTGAATGATGTATTTGGTATGGATTCATGATTTTTAAAGTACGTTTGAGGCAGATGACACTTTTGACATGAGCAGAGATTTTTTTTAATTGTTGGAGGAAGCTACGACGATTTTGAGATTTTACTGAGGTGTTATGATGTTATTTTTACGACGACGATGTGTATTATGCTGCTGAGGTATGTTTATGATTAATAGGCTGAGGCTATATGAGTTATTTGATTATGCTTCATATTTATAATGACGAAATATTGACGAGTGTCGATGGATACGTATATGTGTAATAAGGTAAGGAGTAATGAATAGTGGGTAGGGACTCTTGACTTGTGAAACAGGATGTTGGAAACCAAGAATCGTACTTTAAGAGTTATGAAATGTGTGTAAATGCGTGAATGTATCACAATGCCGGCGAAAATTTTTTTGGACACTTATATTTATAGGATTTTGTTTCTACAGATTTGCAACGCTAATTCTTGACCTGTGAAATATTTTTATGTGAGACTGTCACTGTAGCGGAAACTGCTGTCGTAAATATTTCCGTAAGAAAGTTAAGTGACCACCTGCACGTAATGCGTCGCGGGCACCCACATGGGCGACAGCCGCCCGAAAAAAAAAAAAAAAAAAAAGCCATTAGCCTTTCAGCGGCACAGGTAGAAAGAAAAAAAGGGAGGCCATTGTCCGCGCTACTGACATTTCCTTGTTGAAAGCATACTGTGGAGCTCGTAATTTATGATATTTACTGAAATGCCTAATGAAATGACGAGAAATATTTTTACATCTGCAAACCTGATAATGACAAATGTCTTTCTACGAGAGTTGAGAGCTACTGACTTACGAAATGCCACATAGCTATTGAATGATATTTTTATGCTTTGCTTTTCATAGTTGCTTATTTCATTTGATATCTGGTTTCCAGCTGTGTTGTAGCATTGCTTTTATAAAATGACATGCATTTGCTAATGTGAACACTTTCTGTCAACAGATCTATTAAATAATTATTTTATGATCCACATTCTTTAAAAAAGGAGCACTTGGAAAGGAAAGAACAATAAGAAGGAACTAGTAACAGGAACACATAATTTTCTTTTCAAGTACATGGTAATATTTTTTTTACAATAAGTTGTTGTGGTGCACCACTTTAATTACATAGACATTAAGATGTGAATATACATTTCCCTTATCTGCATTGTTGTTTTTACTGTAATATTTTTCTGCTTGAGCTATGTCATGTTTAGGTATAAGTTACTGCTGTTTGCCAGGCATAGTGCTGCTAAATTTAACTTTGTATTACTCTGTTAAGCTTTTCTTGTTGCTGCACATTGGCTCATATTAGTTGTAATTTTGCATTTTTTCTGTTAATTTAGATTTACTGTAGCTTGCTTTGCGATTTTCCATTTTTTTCATTGCTGTTTATATTAATTGTTTTATGTGCTGCTGCATTGCCTCGTCCCTTAGTTTAGCATCTGAGCTCAGTAGATTTAAGTTAGCTTAAGAGGGGGTACACTATATAAGAAACTGACTATGGAGAATAGGTAAAGAATGCATTGCGAAGTTATATGAAAAAGATTTGGGCCCAAATGAGTATTGTACAATCAGAAATAATTATTTTGAAAGAAATATGAACAGAATACAGAAAGCAGGCTTAGATAGGACTTTTTGGGAATAATGATGAACAAACGGAGATCTCCATGCAAAATACTGCAGTAAAACAAACCTTGTCTTTTCCTTTTGTATTATTCCGCTATATGTGTGTGTACTCTTGTGTATTTGTGTTTTTCCTGTGTTTATGTGTTTAGCTAATACGATTTATGTTGTAGAATTTTTCTAGTACTAAGCTATATTCACTATGAGGAGGAATACTGTTATCCTCAAATATAAGTTGCATTAATAATATGTTATTTTCTTTGTAAAGTTGTTTACAGTTCTGTTCTGTTTCAATGTTCATGTGTGAAATTAATGTTTCGAAAACTATTCTCATTATTTTATATATTTACTTATGTCACAATTCCTGTAACTCTGATGGATATGTTATTTCGATTCTTTTGTAAAGCCTGTACTACAAATGTTATCTGTATTGTTATGTTCTTTAATGATGTATTTTGTACCTTTGTAATTTTATTTTCATGTTGTAAATTTATAATTGTATAGACACCAGTTCTTCAAATTAAGTTACATTTCACTGCACACGTTTCTGCTGGTCATAGTATATGGACAATATGTGAGAAGTAGGGACTGATAGTGTTTGTACGTGTGTTAATGATTCAGCAAGGGACTGGATAACAGCATTGCTGGATCTAAGGACAATTCCAGAAACTTTGTGAGTGCACAAGTGGTGGTTTATGGACTTGCTATGTTCTCCGCAAGACTCTTCGATGGTGAATGTGCATCTGCACAATCGCAACAGATGGCTGCTGGACATCTCTACAAGGACTACAGTGGGTCTGCACCTCTGGTGGCCCACCAATACCATTATCTCTACAAGGACTACAGTGGGTCTGCACCTCTGGTGGCCCACCAATCCCATACTATCTACCAGGACTACAGTGGGTCTGCTCTGTGATGACCTACCTACCAATATTCTTCAAAATTTCGACTGACTGTGCTGTGGGTTTGCTCTGTTGTGGCCCATTACCTGTATGCATGTCAAGAGTCAGCACTGTCTTTCCTTTGGAAGGACAACACTACTTCTTCAAGACTGGATGGAAATCCACTACTTCCGTGTGCATTTTCTTCTACTGCTCAGACTTTGAGAAAAACACCACTATTTTACCGTAATGAACGATCAGGACTGTCTTTATGGACTGTGAGAAAATTTTAGCTTTTGACCAACATTGTATCAATAAGTGTGTGCATTTGATTTCTTTGTTATTGTAATTATGAAAAAAATTTTAACAAATATGTATTGGCCAGTGCCCAAAAAAACTTGTAAAATTTTTTGTGGGGAGCATGGGGGCTATGTAAGTAGGCTGTTTAGGTTTTTTTATTGGTAACGCCACCTCTGTATGAAATCACTGGCTGTGCTGTGTGCAGTCTGTGGCTGCTTTGCATTGTTGTAATACTCGCCATTGTAGTGTTAGGCAGCTGGCTGTGAACAGCGCGTAGCGTTGCGCAGTTGGAGGTGAGCCGCCAGCAGTGGTGGATGTGGGGAGAGAGATGGCGGAGTTTTGTAATTTGTCATGAACTGCTATATTTATATATGATGATATCAAGGTAAATACATTGTTTGTTCTCTATTAATATCTTTCATTTGCTAACTATCCCTATCAGTAGTTAGTGCCTTCCATAGTTTGAATCTTTTATTTAGCTGGCAGTAGTGGCGCTCGCTGTATTGCAGTAGCTTGAGCAGCGAAGATTTTTGTGAGGTAAGTGATTTGTGAAAGGTATAGTTTAATGTTAGTCAGGGCCATTCTTTTGTAGGGAATTTTGAAAGTCAGATTGCGTTGCGCTAACAAAATATTGTGTGTCAGTTTAAGCACAGTCCTGTATAAATTGTTCAAAAAGGGGATGTTTCACCTTTTGTACAATGGTTCTGTTGGCTCGTTGTGCAACTCCATTCTGAGAAGGACTGTAGCGAATGGTAGTCTGATGCCTAACACCCATTCCATTCAACTGTTCACAGGATTATAAAATCTGTAGCCTTTTGAATCCTCACAGTAGCCAACAAAAATATATTTTTGAGATTTTGCTTCCCACTTTCCTCTTAATGGTTTTGGAATCTGAACCATGGCTTCACATCCAAAGACTTTTAAGGGCTTTAGATCCAGTTTCTTCCCAGTCCATACTTCATAAGGTGTCTTGTTTCTAACAGCTTTGGTAGGTGATCTGTTAATTAAATACACTGCTGTTGACACAGCCTCTCCCCAAAAACACTTAGGTAGTTAAGCGTCGTTTAACATACTTCTTGCCTTTTGTACAATGGTTCTGTTGGCTCATTGTGCAACTCCATTCTCAGAGAGACTGTAGCGAATGGTAGTCTGATGCCTAACACCCATTCCATTACCGAGCGAGGTGGCGCAGTGGTTAGCACACTGGACTCACATTCGGGAGGACGACGGTTCAATCCTGTCTCCAGCCATCCTGATTTAGGTTTTCCATGATTTCCCTAAATCGTTTCAGGCAAATGCCGGGATGGTTCCTTTGAAAGGGCACGGCCGATTTCCTTCCCAATCCTTCCCTAACCCGAGCTTGCGCTCCGTCCCTAATGACCTCGTTGTCGACGGAACGTTAAACACTAACCACCACCACCACCACCCATTCCATTCAACTGTTCCTTAAACTGTCTGTTTTCATATTCTGATCCATTATCTGATCTAATGATTTTAATTTTCTTCCCAGTCTGTCTTTTGACCATTTTTCAATAAACTACAAATACATCATTCACTTGATCCTTGCTGCTTATAAAATAAACATGGATGTATCTAGAAAAATCATCTATGAATGTCAGGAAATAGAAGCTATCTCCTAAGGATTCATTCTCCATAGGTCCACAGAGATCTGCATGTATGAGTTGCAAGACTTCGGTAGATCTGCTCTGACTCGATTTAAATGGCAATCTGGCCTGCTTCCCTTGGAAACACACCTCACATTAAACATTATTCATTCCATAATTTTCCATCCCAGTTGCCATATTCTTCAGTAAAGTCATACTTTTCCTATTCTAATGTCCAACTCTCCTATGCCACAAGAAATCTTTTACGGCATAAACAGAGTGATTTCCTGTTTCAGCAGTATTTTGAACTGTATTCACTTTGTAAATACCTCTTACATTACGTGCAGTAACTACGATACCACCACAAGAGTCTATCACTTTGGCTCCCTCTATATCGAAGATAACTTTATTACCCTTCTTTACTATTTCGCTTACTGACAACAAATTAGTTGCAATATTCTACACATAATGTACATCATGAGGAGTAACGATTTCCTTTACCCCATTCACAAGCAAATTAAGATCCACTTTTTCTGTCAATTCATACCTTAACTTAGATCCGTCAACTGCAGAAATTCCAATGTCAGTCCCTGACTGAACATCGTACAAACCTGACGGAGCTTTGGTAATGTGCACAGATGCTCCTGAATCTAGGAACCATTCTGCATGATCATCACTCGCTTCATTAAAAGAGTAAAAAACAGAAAATGCCTTACTTTTATCGGTAGTCTTTCTCTCAGGACTACTAGAATTAACATGCTTCTTTTTTACATTTATACTTAACTTTTCGTTACACTTTGATGCAATATGTCCAACTTTCTGGCATCTGAAACATCTTATTGGCTTCTTCTTCTTGTACATAAAGCCGACGCTGTTTCTTTTTCTGAAGCATTAGAATCTGGTTCATTCTTTACGTCCTCTAGAATCTTTACTTTAACACTATCCGCTGTAATGGGTATTCCTGAACTTTCCAAACCCATAATCATTGACGAATTTTTCTCTGGTAGTCCAGCTAACAATAAAGTTCCAATGCATTCATCCTCAATTTCAAAACCAATATTCCTCAGATGATTGGAGATTGAAATTATTTTATTCGCATATTCATCAACGCTTTTACACTTATTCAATCTTGTGGTTATCAGCTCACGAAGTAATCCTACTTTTCTGGCTAAACCACCATCTACAAATGCGTTTTTCAGTTTGTCCCATACCTCCTTTGCTGACAAAGCCTTTTCTACGTGAACATAATTCACTGGATCAATCAAAAGGATTAGTTTTGATTTCGCCTTCCGATCCTTAGTAGCAAAACTTGATTACGTAGGTGCCAATTTACCGTTTACGACGTCCCATAAGTCATCCAAGTGCAAATACGCCTCAACGGCAAATTTCCAGGTCGCGTAATTTTCGCGCCCTACAAGCCGCTCTATTTGCGGTATCTGTGTTTTAATCATTTTACAGTTATTTTCTTCTTCGTATAGCGTACACAATCCAAGTTTATACGAACTTCCGTGCACCTTTTGCGCAAATACACCTCACCTTAAAGCTTATTAGTTCGCTTTAATCCAGTACCTGGGCCCATAACCTGTTGTAGTTTATGCAGGTTAACGCAGCTAAATGACAGGTAACACGATTTAAGAGACAAAATAAACTTATGCCTTATTCACACAACACATATTAATACATCTGTCTAACAAATTATATTACGTTGCCCCATCAACAAACACGGAACATGTATATTCCATAGAGTCTAATGCACTCTGACATCATATCTTGTGCGCCACTATGCATGCTGTAAAATGTTTGTTCACTTATCCCCAACATATTTACTATACAAAATTAATCAAGAATTAGAGTACTGCATCTGTATGGTGATAGCATGTTACATCATTCTCTTCGCACTCGTTGTGGAAGCACATGGCTAACAGTTTTCCCATGCACTATCATATGGAGCCACATTTGCTGAGTGGCACACACTCACTGAGTGGCCTTCCCATGTGGCTAAGGGAACATGAACTCAATAAAGATGTTTCAATGTAGTGGCACTAAAAGTCCTGGTAAGTGTTGGAATTTCTTTGTAGCTGTCGATTTTCCATGTTTTCTTTGAACAAAATGTGTACTGTACATCTGAGGTTCATCAGATATTACCGCAGTGACTGAGTATGATAATGTATAACGAAAATTAAATAAATGACCGAATACTGAATGAAATTAAAGGTTATTGATTTAGCTGTGAAACTCTAAATTTTTGTGAATGAATAGCTGATGAAATAATGTAGCTAAAGCTGTGCTGACACTGGGACATATTTTGAACAGAACAAATGAACGTTCATACTGAGGAGAAAGCTTTGTTAATAATTAAGAAAAACTTGAATCTAGTTACACTGTAGATTTGTTATCTTGGGTTAATCAAGCAAATGAGCTAATAGGCCTCGTTACAGTTGATAATATTAACTGTATGGCCCAGAAAGAGAAAAGAACCGCGAGGTTTAGTGGTAAGCAGAAATGGGTATTATTAGAATAAATGTCTATTTAGGTAATTATCCCAATGAGTAGACAATTCAGATAAATTCCTTTGTGAATAAGTTATTCCTATTTTCTTTGTTTACTTCACTTGCAGAATTCCACAACCAGTGTTTGTTTTCTTTGTTCGTTGCAGTTTCTGTTTGATAAATACTTGATTGGTAGTTTGTTCAGAAATGTGGCTTGGGTGCTCAATGAGTTATGTTTCAAACACTAAGTAGAAGTGGTTCGATTCTCCATTGATTTTTCGTCTAGTCTTTGTTAATTAACTTTTCTTTCACATGTAGCAATGATTAAAGTGTCAAGTCAAGCTGCACCATGTTTCAGGGTACATTTTGAACTGTAGGTCCCCTTCTAACTTCCTGTACAAGTTAAGTGATGGGAAGATATCAAGGGCACACTACCATGCCTAGTAAAGTAATGCAGTGTTCAATCTAAACAAGAGGTAGAGCACTGCTTTACCTGCTCCTCAGTGTAAAAAAATGCAACATAAAAATATTCCATTGATTGATGGCCTGAGCAGTTACACTTCCGATGAGCTTCAATTTAACCGATTTTGCACTTGCTTGTTCTTCCCCCTCTCCCTGTAACATGTGAAAGTTGTCTATGTAAATGGCCAAAACTGAGAATAAAGCCAACAGATTCTTAATAAACAACACCTTCCTCCAGTGTACCAAGATTTCTGTCATTATTGGATATGGATGTCTCATTGACACAGCTATCTAATTAGTTTGTAAATACAGTGTCAATAAAGGATCGACAAAGTACAAACTCAGTGGTTGCTTATGATTGACATCAACATGCCTTAATATATATATTCCTCTAAAACGTTTGTGGAATGCTGCTTTGTCTGAAAATATTTAGAGCAAACTCTGACAAAGCTTTTTGTTAGAAGATGGAGTAGTTTTTGATGCGACATGCGCTAGTACATAGAGTTTTGAAATGGAAAAGTTTCAGAAGAGACGTTGGGTATGAGTGCAAAAAAGAGTCCATAACATTGCAGCACACGGTCAACTTTTTAGCCATAAAATGTCAAAAGACGACTGGAATTATTGTAGCAACATCTTACCCATGATTTAAAACAAATAGTTCATTTTTATTGCTGTCCACGAACAAGGGAGGCTTACAACAAGTTATAGCCTTATAATAGCTAAAGAAAAGTCGAAGGAAACGTGAAACGAAAATTTATTTTGAACGGGATTTGGGAGCTGAAGATAACATCGAAGCACGTTGCTGAAACTATGGTGAAAGTCATAATTTCTTAATTTTTGCTGAAGAACATTGTGAATTGAAAGTCCTGTATTGTTATCCTGAAATAAAGACGATTTCAGAAGATATAACATACTGATATTCTTTTTAATATGTAGACTGTATTTTCTTTTGTGTTTCACAATGGCAGATCTTCGAAAGTCATGTAAGCTTTTTGGTGAAATATTTGAAAAAAGAGTTGTTCTGAAACTAATTTAAAAGCAACAAAATATACATTTGTTCAATAAATGGCAAAGAACTGTAACAATAAATGTCAGTGGATTTCAAATTTATCTATTATTCACGATGCTTTTTATTCACAGATGATGAATGAATGTTTCTGTTCATGTGAATGAATAATGTTTCGAATAAATGTTTTTATTTGTCATTCACGAATAATAATTTTAGATGTATTCGTTATACACAATTCAAACAAATTTTGACTAACTCTAATGGTAAGGAAGTGGCGTGGAAGTGCGTGCAAACATGTGATATCTGCATGACTCTGAACAAGCACATGACATCCGAGTGTCCACTGACAAACTCTCACTCGCTTGTGTTAATAAGTGAGCGAGCATCTGCCATCTTTGGCAACTTTGCCTGATGTTTATGAAGTGTGTGTATGTGTGTGTTTGTGTGTGTGTGTGTGTGTGTGCACTCTTTGTCACACACCAGTGGCACACTCAAACAATGCTGATGGGTCATGTCAACGAGCTGGCTGTAACATCCATTATGAAGTATGACTTGGTCATTAATAAACTTTGTCATTGTTAGTTTCTCAATTCTATAATATACTACTACTTTTTGTATCACAGTTAGTGTCTCATAACCCCACTTTCGTTGTTTGATACTGGTGAAGTGAATTGGCATGTTACGGAGTTACGTCTAGTGTGACTGCTTCCCGATGTTGATGTGATGTGGTGTAATGTCCCATTCCATTGAAATCTAGACTGAATCAGACTATAGTACCATTGCTATTTAAAATCACTGAGGTGATAAACAAAAAACCATTAAATGAATGTGTTGAGAATGATCACCTCTTAAATCAGGTGTAATACAGAGTGAGTACAAACAGATTTTGGGACTCCGTAATCAAAGAGTGCATAGAAATATGGTTACACGACAACCTAATCAGCCGCATCAGTGGCTACCATTTCAGCACAGCCTGGGAGCATGCAAACAGGAAAATCAGAGTAGAACGTTCCGTTCCACCAAGGGCCGCTGATGGAGCAGACAGAGACGGACGCTGGTACTCGAAACCCGCGCACGTGTCCACCCCACTACCCACCGATTTTTTTTTTTATTTGGCCTTGAGTGTGTACTCAATTTAGCCATCGGCAACACACAGTGACAATGTACACATAATTGAATAAACAAATACAGAAATGCATATTTACAAGAATAAAAAGCTTAACTGTTACAGTTTTGAACATAATGTTTTAAAAATTGAATTGAATTGAATTGGAAAATAATTAAAAGTGTCTTGGTTTACAATTCACACCACTTCTGAAATATCTTCATCAGCAAGACATATTTATAATTTATGTACACCATTAAAACCTACAGATTGTAACCAGTACTCTTGATGAAGTTAACTATCACTTTATATAGACGAATGCCTTTAGTACACAAAAGAGAAGAAGCTGATTGAGGAAGATGGAAGCCCATACTCAGCAATGTCTTCAGAAAGACCAACCGTTCACAGTCAAATTTGTGGCACATAAATAAGATGTGGTTGACATCAGCTTCCGACTCAGGATCACACTCACATGCTGGTGAACTGTAAACGTTGATCCGATGTAGATGTCGTGGGAAAGAGGCATGATTGAAGCGGAGTCTTATGATGGTAGAAATCGTGGATCGGTCCAGATGTGTCCTCATGAACCATGGCTGTGAAGGAATCCGAGTTTGTAGCACTGCGTAATAACCGCCTTTTGTGTGTTGAGAAACGTTCCACATTTCCTACCATTGTTGTCTTGCATGACCATTGACTTTATGTAAGTAGTCTGTATAATGAAGGTGCAGATCCAGGACGGTGCCTAATGTTGCCGCTTGTTTGGCTAATGCATCAACTTCATCATTATAGATGATACCAGAATGGGAAGGTACCCACAACAAATGGATCGTCCGGCCCGTGCATGTGCTGTGAATATATTCAGATATCACATCCAAGATATAACTGTCGGTTGTTTTGTTCCATCGACTGTACTGGATGTTTTTAAGAACGCTTTGCGAGTCAGATACTATCAATATCTTGGGGAAGGAAGTGCTAGAGACAAACTTAAGTGCTTCCAAAACTGCCACTGTCTCCACCGTAAAAATAGAAGTGCTCATAGGCAGTTTGAAGGTTTTGCGGATCTGGATCTGAGGGCAGGAAAAAGCGCATCCTGTACGCTCTCTTGCGGAATTTCGGAGCCATCGGTATATACACAGAGAAAACCCGGCCATTGTGCTTGAACGAGACGATTGAAGCCAACGTTGACATTAGTATTGTCCAGCCAGGCCGTACTTAAATAATGGACTGGGATCTGGGAGCAGAGCATTTGAAAATCATATTCAAAAACAGGTAGATGCGCTGAACCCCGTATAGAATGTATGGCAGGTGACCAAGTGTCAAAGCTGGCACAAACGGCTGGCACTTCATTCCTTCTGTGGGATGCAATCCACAGTCGATAAATGCAGTCTCTACTTTGATAGACGGAACTGTCCATAATGGCCATGCCTTGAATGTAGAATTTGTCCGATAACATTTGGCGCCTAATGCTCAAGGGCATCTCCCCTGCTTCTATTAAAAGGGCGTTGGTGGGCGTCGATTGCATGGCTCCAAGACAGGTATGAATGGCTCTATATTGAAGAGTATCTAATTTGGAAAGATGAATCTTTGACATAGTGTGGTAGAATTGACAGCCATAGTCTAATCGAGATCGAATTATCCCTCGGTACATGGTGAGTAAAACACTCTGGTGCGCTCCCCACCAGACACGAGTGAGTGATCTGATTACATTTAAACCTTCTTCACACTTGGTAATGGTGGATCGGATGTGGGGCGCCCAGCTTAACCGAGAGTCAAAAATCATCCCCAGAAATCGAGCGTGAGATTTTAATTGGAAGGTGTAGTTGCCACAGGTAATGTGATCTTCAGTGCGAGCTGTCGTCGACTTGGAGAAGGGAACGACTGCTGATTTCTCAGCCGAGATCACCAGCCCATTGATAGAGAGCCACTCATCGATGTGTGCGATGGTTGTGGTTAATGCCGTTTTGGCCTGAAGATATGAAGCAGCAGTAGAATAAACACATATATCATCAGCATACTGTAGGATTTTTGTGGGGGGAGTAATTATGCATTCTAGGTCGTGCGTATATAGAGTATACAGGAGAGGACTTAAAACTGCACCTTGCCGCAAGCCCTGGGAGACATAAAAAGGTCCGATCATGGTACCTTTGAAACGGACGTAGATCGTTCTTTGAGTAATCAGGGTACTGATACCGTTGATCATCCGTCAAGGAATTCCGAATCCTGCCAGCTTGTCCAAGAGTATCGGTATTTGTACGTGATCATATGCACCCTTAACGTCAAGAAAAGCTGCCACTACTGTCTCTTTCGTTTGAAAGGCTGACGTGATATCCATATTATATCCGCCGATCCAAGCGCATCGGGCGATTTCGCGGGCCCGTGATTGGCCGGCCGCGGGAAGCGGAGAGCGGTGCAGCATAGATATAAACCCGCGACCGACGATATCCCGACACTTCGCCTGAAGATGATGGAGACGCATTCCATCGAAACGTTGCTACGAGACGACGATGCTACTCGGCTGACAACCCATGAAGACTTCATATACGAGGCAAATCGTCTTAACTGATCCAAACAAAAAATTTAGCTTTCTAAATGTCATTAGAGAAATACCTCAGGGATTGGAGCTCGGTCCGATTTTGATCATTGTTTATGTTAATGAGCTGCTTAGCTTGCTACTTTCCAAAGCATCATGTATGCTGAATATATAACTTTACCACTTCCCATAATAACTTAAATGTTATGGACCACATGAATGATGAAGAAAGTATCTTCATATTTTCAAGCAAATGGATTAAAATTAAACAACAGCAAAACTGTTCTCTCTAAAAGATGCAGGTAATGACTGTCATGGCAAAGACTGTCAAGTTACTGGTATACACCATAACACCAAAACGAGCTGCAATACTCACAAAGGTAACTTACAAGACAAACTATTCGGTATGTTATATCTCATTAGAAAGTTGAAACCTGCATAGCAGAAAACAACTACTCCTTTTTGCTGTGTAAATCATGGAATACTTCTAGATAAGCTCAAGTACATTGGTATGAATGGGACAGTGCTCAAATGGTTTAAATCATACCTAACTGGAAGAGTGCAGAAAGTTGAAGTAAGCAGTTCACATAATATGCAAAAAACTGGTGATTTCTCAAACTGCGGAACAATCAAGAATGGGGTGGCACAAGGTTCGGTCTTGGGTCCTCTGCTGTTCTTAATATATATTAATGACTTGCCATTCTATATTCACGAAGATGCAAAGCTGGTACTTTTCGCCGATGATACAAGTATAGCTATCACACCCAACAGACAAGAAAATCATTAAGTGGTTCTCTGCAAATGGGCTCTTATTAAACTTTGACAAAACACAGTATATACAGTTCTACACAGTAAACGGAATGACACCATTAATAAATATAGACTTCGATCAGAAATCGGTAGCTAAGGTAGAATATTCAAAATTTCTAGGTGTATGCATTGACAAGGGGTTGAACTGGAAAAAACACACCGAAGATCTGCTGAAACGTTTGAGTTCAGCTACTTATGCTATTAGGGTCATTGCAAATTTTGGCGATATACATTTGAGTAAATTAATTTACCACACCTATTATCATTCTCTGCTTTCATATGGCATCATATTCTGGGGCAACTCATCGTTGAGTAAAAGTGTGTTCATTGCACAAAAGCATGTAATCAGAATAATTGCTGGAGCTCATCCAAGATCATCCTGGAGACACTTATTTAAAGAGCTAGAGATCTTCACTGTAGCCTCACAATACATATATTCACTTATGAAATTTGTTATTAACAATCTGAACGAGTCAAAAGTAATAGTAGTGTACATGGCTACAACTTTAAGAGAAATGATGATCTTCACTACTCAAGATTAAATCTAACTTTGACTCAGAAGGGGGTAAATATGCTGCCACAAAAGTCTTTGGTCACTTACCTAATAGCATCAAAAGTCTGACAGATAGCCATATAGGATTTAAAAGGAAATTAAAAGAATTTCTTAATGGTAACTCCTTCTACTCATTAGATGAATTTTTAGATGTAGTAAGTGGGTGATTTCCCGAACCCCCACAAAAAATTTAAAAATATTAAGTGTCATGTAATATTTTGTGTAATGTAATATCTTGTATAGACGCCTTTTATTAACCTGACATGTTCCACATCATTATGAAGAGTCATATTCATGATCTATGGAACAAGTACTAATCAAATCAAATCTAATCTAATCTAATTTACCAAACACACCTGAACTATGGTTTAGTGGTTTGAGATAATTCTGCTGGATCCAGAATAATATTTCTTTAACAGAAAATTAGTTATCAGTTTCATAAATTGTCTGAGAGCCAACGTTCCCTACGAAATGTACACCATTGAAAGCAAAATTTTGACTAGCCTGAGTCTATACATATTTCACACCAAAATGCATCCCAAGATGATAAGAATGAACACAATATAAGATCACATACAAACTTTTATTGACCCAGGGAGAGGAATTCTTGAAATATTCCCTGGACTAGGCTAACAAAAGTAAAAAGAAAAAGAAAAAGCTGCAATTAGGAAATTTTTTATTAATAAAGTACCAAACAGGATGAGACAGTGGGATGTTAATAAGTGGGATATTAATAAGTTCTATCCTGTTGATGAATTTGTAAACGGTAATGTAAGTGATCTACTAATTTAATTACAAACAAAGTTTCTGTCCCAGTTGGTCTTGAGAATGCGTGTACAGTAATTAAGAACAATGTAACTAAATTTAACATATACCCAAATTTATGTACTATATATTTAGTTGGGGAGTGTCTAGCCCTGCATAAATGTGTAATTATGCTATTATGTAAGAGTTTATAAACAGATACAACGTATCATACGGTATGTATTTAACTGTGGACGATACCTTACGCTGCTTGAAAGTTATCTGCAGGCCAATAAATAAACAATAAAAAGTCTTTGTACGACACTAGACATACATTTGAGAGAAGTAAAATTCAAATTCCCATCTGACTATTAGGTTTTTTTAGATTCCCTAATTCACCTTAGGGCCTTCTGATAAGGTCCTGTTCTTGCTGAACTGACCAAATAGTTTATCTCCAACGATGT